>NW_008656269.1:0-13603 GCF_000695815.1 Acanthisitta chloris | reverse complement strand
GGGAAGGGGAAGGGGAAGGGGAAGGGAGATAAAATTAACCTGACATTTGCATGTATGTGAAATATTAATGTGCCAGTGTATTTTCACAAAGAGAGTAATCTATAGTACCAAAGCTTTGAGCTTTTCTGCATCTAGGTTCTCCAAACTAGCATGTAATGCGTGTGTAAGCGAAAAATAGGCAGCAGCTGATTCTATATTTGTGGCATGGACTGTTTCAAGGTAATTTCAATACCACTAATAAACTGAGTTTCTACACTGCTAAAATCTCATACTTTTATTAAAAGTTAATAAACATGGTATAAAAGAAGCTCAATAATACAAGCATCACAGAGTGCAAGTCAAATAAGAACACTTTTTTCAAAGTTTGATCTGATATTGAGAAAATAAGTAATTACTATAGTTGTCTCTAAGGACATAAGTCTCATTATGCTCCCCTGAAATTTGTATAAGAACTTTTTCAACAGACTTTGCACACAAATTCTGATCACAAATAATAAGCCTCATCTCCATAAATTTCTCATCCACCATCTTCATCCTCCACCTAATAGCTTAGCTAACTTGGACTATGAAAGAAAAGATGGAGTTTATAAGAGGAGGAATGACTGGAAAAACTGCTCCTCCTGTTGTCATCTACACCCTCTTCCTTCTTACGAAGACTTTACTCAGCAAGACATAGGACTAGCTAGATGGTTTGTGGCATAAGCACTGATTGGGTCACCCCGGAGGATACAGAGCACAGGCACCTTGCAAACAGTCTCTTCCTGCAGCTCACTCCATTGGAAGAATGTTTATAGCACCCAGGCATATGTCAACCCCTTCAGTTTAAGTGAGAGGTTGTTCTTTTGTGTCAGGTCTGGTTGGGTGTACTGCACATAGAAAAAGTGCACTCTATGTTTAAAACATAAGAAGGGAAGCTCTGGAAAGAAAACAGCCAGCAGATCTGGAGAAACCTATTGAATTTCCAGAAGCAAAGTGACTATATGAGAAATAATGCCTAAGTAAAATACAAATATCATCTTGTATTTTAGGTGCCAGCTCAGGTTCTGTTTTCTGAACCTTCTATTAAACAAATCTAAAAGCAAAATACATTCAATGAAGAATGTTAAGGAACATCAAAAATGTTCCCTCTGAAAGAGACAGCGTTTGTTCCAAACAACATTAGAGGCAATTCAACCAACTCAATACTTGTCTGAAGGGTAAGTCTCATTTAAGGGCCTCATTCAGACAAAACATGATTTGGAAGAGTTAAAGTCTTTTAAAGCAATGTGCATTGTTGCCTTAAAGATAAAGTCATTAAGGAACCCCCTTTTCTAGTTTTTGGATGATTGAATTTTTTCAATTTATTATTATAGGACTTCTTTTTTACAACCCAAGGTAACTAATCATCTCCACGCGGTAACACAAAAGACTGTGGACTTTGATTGGCTTGCAATGGTTTTGGTAGATTGACTTGTCTTTGTCTGACAAACTGACTTTAGGTTGTCTTCAACAAGGTCAACAGCTACAGATACCTAACTTCTCAAATGTTTTGTCACAATCTGCATGTACACACATATGCTAGCAACTAATGGGGATTGTAACTCACACCTGCAAATAGACACATTTGGGTCTGTGGCTTTTTTGGGTTTGGGCTGTATGGGGGCAGAGGGGTGTTTAAACAAGAAAATAAACACAGATAAAAAATAGACCAATATTAATTGCTTTTTCTTTAAAAGAAAGGAGGAAAAAAAGTAAGGATAAAAAGAAAAAAAAAAGAGATGTCACATCAAAAATTCAAAAATTGGAAGGCTGTATTGAAAGCCTGCCAAAAATCACTGGACAGATTCCCACTGTTATCCAAGAGGTTTAGGTAATTACACCCTTAGAGTATAACTGCAAAGTATTTTAATGTAAATCTAAACATAGCCTTAACCATGAGACTGCCACCAATACTACACCTCTAAAAAGATTTATGTGCAGCTACTGATTTGATTTTGAAAGCATCGTGTTAGAGACACTCACAGAACATGCTTGGAGCACTTATCAGAATTCATTTGTAGATACAGCACCAAGACATTCACAAAGTATATTGCAAATAAAACAAATGTTACCTGCCCCTTCAATCACCATGTAAGCTATTAAAGGGTAAAAATTTTGAACAGTATTAAAAACACCCAGAAAAATTAAAATTTGAGTCTAGAAAGGTTTTTTTGCCATGGAGAACTCACAACCCTTTATCTTTTTTCTTTATCTGAACCAACATAAATCAATTGGTGTACTTCTAGGAACATTGTGTCCACAGCATTCCTAAACATATGCTGCAGTAAAGGAGGAATTAAGGAAAAGGAATTCAGCCTACTCAAAATACATTGACTGAACCATTATCTCATGATATGGAGAAACAAGTAGTTTTTTAAAACATTAAAGAGCAATAATGGATTCATTTTTCCCCCTTAATGAGATTTAAGCTATTTTATTATGAAAAATCCTCCTAAGAAGAAAAAAAAAAAAGCCACACAGAAGAAAAATTCATATAGAATACATGTGCTGACTTCCACACAGGAGAGTCTCTGGTTTCCCTGGGCAGCTGTCAGAGCAATCAACCTCAGCCACAGAAACCTCCTTTACAGAGGAGGAAAATAAAAATTAAGACAAGCACACCCCAAACATATGTTCCATGGTTTCCCTTTTATCTCCTCTGAAATTCTATTGTTACTCAGGCAGGAAGCACAGCCTCAGCTGAAAATTTAACAGTTTAAAATCTGCAACTGAACTTACCTTGGTAAAAAATTAATTCCTGGAGAACACAACTTGGAGTCTGTTATGCCAGCTGTTCTGCGTTAGCAGAATGACAACTCCTCCTTTCTTTCTAGCTGTGCCGTGAACTGACATATCAAGATAACACAACAAGATTTTTGACAGATCAAATTTGGATTGGCCACAATTATGTTATGGAGAAATGACTTTGTTTGCTTTAATCATTTGATAGACATATACAGACAAGTAAAGGGCAAGAAAAAGACTAACTACTGTTATAGGTATTTTGCATGTCTTACTGCTTAATAGTTTGTTTATAGCAATACTAACCAAAAGTGAACAGAAACACTAGGGGAGAGGAGGGGGGAGCAAAGCAGGCATGCAATAGTTCTGCTTATGATAGGCTAAAATCAACTCTGAGATCTTCATAATCATTCTTTGGCACTTTTGAATTGCACATCTTCTTAGGAATTTGGCTCTTGGGATCATCTTTGTTTATAATGTTTACATACCATTTTAGCTCATTACTGTTGAGCATGGGATAATATGGAATGTTGAACTCCCTTTCTGCAAGTGATGTAAATTAAATCTTGAAGTAATGTTAACTCCTTACAGACAGCTTTGGCTCATGCGTGTTTCTTTTCTGCATAATTCTATTATTTTTTTGTATGTGTGTCAATTTTGAAAATCAGTTTGCATTACTGATATGGTTTTTAAGAACAGAGCTCCTCTGGATTTTGAGCCAGAAGTGTCATTTTACACCAGGACTGGTGCTACTCCAGAGCAAATTGTAACTAGCTCCATCTGCTTTCAGAAAAGAACAAAATCCTGTTTGTCTAAACTGGCATTGGAAAAAATTAGGAAAATATTGTAATTTTCTATTATCTCTATCTTCCCTTTTTTGACTGATCCATTTGTTCCTCTTGAAATGATTTCTTAAATTACCATTTGGAAATACATAGAAAGAGAAGTCTCATTGTAAGAAGTAGTCAAGTCATAGTTGTGTGGTTTTGTACGGGAGTTCACATTCTACCCAGAAAAAGAGATATTCAACTCTTAGGGACTAAACAAAAGAGTGGGTTCAAGGGAAATTACAAGCAAACTGTAAGAACTAAAAGTCCTGCACCAGCAGAACTGTATCCTGTTTCATGACTGAGACTCCTGTTCTCTGCTACAATGCAAATAAACAGCCTCAAGTGCAGGCAAATATGTTTGACCTTCAGTCTAAGGATCTTAATGCTCTGAGAGAAGTCTATGATAAATGATTCAGAAGATCTTTTAATTTTACAGATGGACAAATATGAGTGTAAGCAACTTCCCTGAGGATATAAAGGAAACTGACAAAGCTAAAGGAGAAACAGACTTTTAGCCTTTTGCCTGAACCTTATATCATCCTTCCTAAAAGTGATACAGCAGCAACTATCATATAACAATAGGCATATTTATATTATTAATAAGCTATTGCATATGACTTACAGATAGAGATGGTGTTTCACAAAGCTGTAACTGCTCCACTCTAAATATAGAGTAGGTTCAGGCAAACTGGATAACCACCTGCTAGAATTTTGACTTTAATATTGATCTGATACCTTGTACTGTGTTTGCATGGCCAGGTTTTGGTACTGGGTGGGGGTGGGGAGGTGGCTTCTGTGAGAAGAGGATGCCAGCCAGCCCCAAGATGGACTCACGCTGGCCCAGGCCAAGCCAATCAGCAATGGTAGCAATGACTCTGTAATAGCATATTTAAGTAGGAAGACAAAATGTTATTGCGCAGGTGCAAGTGCCAGAGAAGAGAGGAGTGAGAATACGTAAGTGGAACAACTATGCAGACACTAAGGCCAGTGGAGAAGCAGGAGGTGCTCCCGGCGCTGGAGCTGAGATTCCCCTGCAGCCTGTGGTAAATATCATGGTGAAGCAGCATCCCCATGAAGCCCATGTTATGAAGGTACAGAGATCCACCTGCAGCTCGTGGAGGAGATCCATGTTGGAGCAGGTGGATGCGTGAAAGAAGGCTGTGATCCTGCGGGAAACCTGTGCTGGAACAGGCTTCTGTCAGGGTCCTGCAGACCCATGGAGAGAGGAGTCCACAGTAAAGCAGGTTTATGAGAGAGGAACTCACACTGGAACAGGTTTTCTGGCAGGACTTGTGACCCTGTGGGGCACCCACACTGGAACAGACCATTCCTGAACAACTGTCCCCTGTGGAAGTAACCCATGTTGGAGCAGTTCATGAAGAACTGTAGGCCATGGGAAAGACTCGTCAGAGAAGTTCATACAGGATAGTCTCCTGTGGGAGGGACCCCACGTGGGAGCAGGGGAAGGACTCCTCTCCCTGAGCAGCAGCAGAAACAACGTGTGATGAACTGATGTAGCTCCCACTCCCTGTCTTCCTGTGCCACTGTGGGGCAGGAGGTAAAACCCAGGAAGGAGGGAGGGGTGGGGGGAAGGTGTTTTTAAGATTTGTTATACTTCTCATTACTCTGCTCTGATTTTGATTGGTAATAATTTTGCCAAGTTGAGTCTGTTTTGCCCGTGATGGTATCATCTCCCTGTTCTTAACTCACAAGCCTTTTGTTATGTTTTCTTTTCCATCCAGTTGCAGAGGTCAGTGATATCATGGCTTTGGTGCCCTGTTCTTAACTCACAAGCCTTTTGTTATGTTTTCTTTTCCATCCAGTTGCAGAGGTCAGTGATATCATGGCTTTGGTGGGTACCTACCGCAGGGTCACAGGTACACATCGACCTGCTAAGATAATGATCACTCTTCTCATTAAGGCCTATTCTAGCTACCTTGCCACTAAGGCCTACTTTAGCTACCTTGCCACTGAGGCCTACTTCAGCTAGCTTGCCACTAAGGCCTACTTTAACTCCCATGATTTTAGAAACATTTTATCCCATGTTATCAAACTCACCATGTACCTCAATGGCATTAAAAATTACAGATGTCTAAAGTAATTATTGTTTAAGAAGTCAACGTATTTTAAAAAATTAAAAATGGACATCACCATCAGGAAGTCAATGTGCACCTCAATCACTGCATATCAAGTAAGTAAGAAATATCTTCAAGACAGTAGATCATATTTTGTCATAACCATCCATAAGAGCTGGTTTTAAATTATGCCCACCAATGGGGGTCACATTTATTACTGCTTTATGAATACTTGCTAGTGCTCTAGAGATGCAGAACCACTTTGTGCATTCTACTTCCCTTTTTTCTCATTTACAATGCCAAAGTCACCTGACCTCTGCAATCAAGCCAAAATTAACATCTGCTGAAAATTATCCCCTCCAAATTACACATTATGGACATAGTGTTTACATCAGGCAATTTAAAACAAGAACAAAAAAAGATTATTGGCAGCTTCCCCTTAGTCCTCTTTTAGTGGTACAACGCATCCACCTTACAAATAACTGCACCCTATCATGGACTTACCACGCAACTTTATTACTATCTCTTTATTACTGTAGCATCAGTTTAGGGTTTCAAAGAGGAACTTTACTTCATGTCAGTCAGATGACACAGGGACCAATAGTACTTTAAGGCTGCACCTCTTCTATTGAGGGCTAAGAGCATGTTTCTGACTGAGCTGGAGAACTCTGACAGGCTCTATAAAAGGAAACAGGTAAACACACAAATTTCTCACCAACAAAATTTAGGAAATTCAGATTTCTAAATAAAAGCTTAAAATTCCAATTTTTTAAAAAAATCAAATCACATACTTACTACTACTATTGTTTGAAAACAATCTAGAACCCTAGTTACAGAAATGTGACTCCTTTTCTAAGCAACGCACAGACATGCACATAGGTGCACAGTGTGACAAAGACCCAGAGCTAAAGACACTATTTTCCAGAAAAATCAAGAAACAAATGGAATATGGAGAGAGCAAAACATTTTCCACATTCAGTTACACTAGAGATTGTTCTATGCATTGCTGTCCATATTACATATCTATATAAGCACTCACTCAAAATACTTGTACACACAAATAAACATGTAGATTAGCATGGTCACACATGTATATTCACACACAATGATCTGCACGTTTGTATATGCATGTATACTGAAAAAAAGTGATTAGCTGAGGTAATCTGAACACAGGAGAAGGGAAATGAAAACAAAACATATAGAGGGCAACAAACATGCATTAAGGATAGAGAGAACATGACAAGTAAGGAGAATACTCCTGACAGAGAAGGGAGAAAACAACAGCAACAACAACAAGAAAGGAGGAGCAGACAAAAGAAATATACCAGAAGCCCAATTAATAAAGACAGCCTGCTGACTTGCATTTCAACTGCAGGTTTATTTTTCCTTCAAGAATAATAAATGTTAAACTGGAACAACAGCTGCTTTGCCACATACTTCAGATAAAGCCCTGTATTCCAGAAGCTGTCCTCTCCCTGGCAAAATCTACATTCATTCACTCAGGTAAAAGTGCCATTAAGGGACATTTCTGAGCCCAATACTGGTAATTCTAGAAGACAACTTTTAAGATTAAAAAAAAGTATGGATTTTGCATACAGCAGTGCCTACTGAGATACAATTTCATTACACCTTACCATGCTCTAAAAGAAATATTCCAAGGCTCACCTAACTAACCACTAACTGAAGTAAAAAAAAAAGAAAGGACAGAAAAAAAACAGCAAAAAAATCCCCAAGTAACAACACAAAACCCAGCTGTGAAATAGATGAAACATATTGGTATTAAAGTCAGTAGCTTTATAACTTTTTTTTCCTCTGCTAGCAAAGAAGCTTTTCCCATTTACCTGCCAGAAACACAGAGTGTAACTATGTTATTTTGTATATATACACACACTTATATTCAATTCAAAATGGACCTGCATGTGCTTGCTGGTAACCAACTGTGAAAGGAAGGAAGTTTGCACTAAAAAGAAAATTATAACCATTTCCAGGGTACCTCACTGCCTTTACATTCTTTTGTACTTGAACACTGGAGAAAAGCCAATACCAGTACCTAGCCATTAAAAAAAATTAAAAATTAAGTAACTCCCAGCAGTATTCTTTTCTAGGAACACAGCATGAACACACCCTGACACTTTAGCTTAAGGTTTAACAAAGCATAGTCTTCCATTCTGGTACAATACCCAGGCTCCAGTGACTCACATTTGAGGGCTGTGAGCATTATGAAATTAATGTGACAAATTAACGTGACCTTTGCAATATACCTTGCCCCTAATTCTACAGGTTTTGAGGTGGCTTTTTTTCCACATGCATTTCCTTTAGTAAGGATTAAAAAATCCTAGAAGAAACTTATTTGTAGAAGCAAGGCTTTAAATTTTCTGTGCATAATTTCTGCATTCGTACAACCTTTTTTCTTTTTCTCTATTCAGAATGTGTATTTACATATTGTAGCTAAGAAAACAAGATCTGGTTTAATTTGGGACTATTAGTTGTTGTTGGCAATCCCTCAATGTTCCACCAGATGATTCTATTCAGAAGCTAAAAGCCATGGTACTAGGCAGGGTTGTCCTCTCATATGTTGCTTTAGGCTAGGCCTATCTAGAATGTGTTTATGAGGTTATTAATTCTGCTTTACAAGCAAGCACACAACTCAGTTTCACAAGAAACTTCCTGCTTGAGCATTTACAAAACATAGTCTTAGAAAGGTATTTATAAAGGCACACTGCAGTACAGACTCTCACTTGTTTACTTCTTCTGATATAGCAGCAGCAGCAGATGCTTCTCCTTCCAATTTCTACAATTAGCCTGCCAGGGGAATTAGAGAAGCAAATTGCAGGACTTCCATGCATGACATACAGATTCAACAATATGTGTAATACTTTACTTGTACTGCAGATAATTAGGAAGCTGCAGAGTCCTTGACCTGAGTAGGATCCAGTTAAAATCTTAAAATTTATAGAAACTAGCTCAATGCAAATGTGGTAAAAATAACTACAACAACAGATTTTCCCAAGTACTCTGTAAATACAGCAGTACTTTTCACTTCGAGTAGAAGTAGAAAAATTATTTAAGTGGGAAAAAAGTGTATTTAGTTACATCCATGACAACACTAGTGTTTTGTGTCTTTCATATATTCAAATCTAATTCAAAACTGGAGTAAGCAGCAGGTTCAGATTTCTTTTACTTAATTTTTCCAACATTTTGGGAGGAAACCTGGCTTTTCTTTTATTAGTCTTTGTTGTATGAAGCCTGTTCAACATACAAGAGAACCCTACGAAAAGTGCAAGTTCCAGAGCTCAAGCTTGTGCTCCTTCTTAGAAGGTAAGAGACAGGACAAAGTTGCAGATTAGTTCAGCATTTCATCCTAGAAGTTCATAAGATTTTCATAGATGATGTTTTCAAGACAAATGAAGCTCAATAAATATTATTCAGTAACACTTTGAAAAATAACAATGATAACAGCAGGAAAATACCAAATAACAATTACAGTGATTTTCTTACTGTGTAATGTCACTACAGAGAAGCAACAAAAAAAATAAAGCTAGGTGACATCATTTACTAGCTTAGCTATTTATTATCACTTAAATTATTCTTTGTACTGAGGCTAACAGTTTGAAAAAAAACTAGGAGCAACACCAATCAAAACCCAGGATTTATAGGAGAAAGTCTTATAGTCTTTCTTTCTTTTACACCTGACAAACTAAAACCTTGCAGGACAAACTAAAAGCTTTATAGCCATCGACATGTTCTAGAGCAAATTGTGTGATCATGAAATATTTCCATTATTTTCACTGCTTTCTGTTTCTTTGCCATTGTATCTTATTCCAAATTAGAGAAGACCATCTGAGAAAAGATGCTTAAATCCACCTTCGCATATTTACTACTAGCAATGTAATTGGTAGAAATCGTAAACTGTGCCTTTAGCAGTAAGTGAAGACCAAGGCCAGTAAGTAATAGTCTGTTTGTTTGTTTGGGGGAGGAAGTAATCAACCCAAATGAAAAGCCAGCTTCTTCCTCTCACTTGACTCTGTAGTGCCTATCCAAAATCATGTGGTATACATACAGACAGAATAGCATTCATTTCAGCTATCTGATTACACAGAAATCTGCCAGCAGAAACAACTGCAAAGCAGCTGATCTCCTTCCAACTAGGCAGCAATGACATTCTGTACAACTTTTACCCAGTATTCCTGAATAAAAACAAATTTTATTCAGTTATCAGGCATGCAATTAACAGCAATGACTTTAAGATAACACCGATATTGAGCAGGAAGGAAAGCAACCAGCTACAAAACCAGGGCATACTAACAAAATATAAAAAACAGCCAGACAGTATCTTTCCAAGAAAAGAATTAATTTAATCAGTAGGTAATTCCTTAGCTGTTTTGGTGAAGCACTGAGACACAATACTTCTCTGTAATCAAGTCTGTTGCAGGTAGTGTTTTTTGGATGGGGAATGAAAAAGAAATAGTATAAAAAAGAAATATGTACTATCTTATTTACATCATAGTAATAGAGAAAAAAGCCCTGTTAATATGCAGCAGAGGACCTAAGTTTACTTTATGAATTATTAAATTTGGGGTTGATATTTCATAAAATGATATTTAAGTCCATTTATTGAGCCTGAAAATGTTGTGTTTTGCTATATTTTAAATTTTAACTGCCTCAGCAGAGTACAGAACGATTTCAGAAAGTGAGAGGAGTGAGGTGGTGGGGCCCCAGGGAGGTTTGACAGAAAGAGAAATAATTCAAGTCTTTCTAGCACAACTTCTGAAACAGAAAACACATGGAGTATGGAGGGAGACACCTTAAGGGAATGGCAGCAGTAATATATTATAAGTTGATACAGAAAAGCAACTGTAGTTTAATTCCCATAACCCATTTCTTGTTATCATCTGGGTTAGCTCTTCTTATCTGTGACTAATTCTAAGGTAACAAAGAAAAAAAAAAAAGAACAAATCTCTTCCCTCAGGCCTGAAGACTCTTCTTCATCCCCTTGCTGCACTATTTTTGGTTAAAGCATTTAATATATGTCCTGAAAGAAAACAACACAAAACCCTCACCAGCAGTTGTGCAATAAGGGATAACAGTGACTATTGACTTATTGAGTCTCTGACTCTTCACCAGATCTTCAGACCACCAGTTGCTTGCAAAGCATCCCCTGACAGAGACACAGATGGGCAGATGGACAAAAGCCACATTGAACATGCACATACATGTATATATGTATAGGAGGAACAGGGGTGGGTGAGGGGAAGGGATAGAAAGCTCATTTAGAGCAGCCTTGGAGAAAGAAATAAAGACAAAATGGGAGAAATCAACTTTTTTGTTGTTCATGGAACAAGCAATATCATTCAGATCCTAGGTCTTCAAATGAGCATGAGCTATTAAAAAAGAATAGCAACAGTTCTGGCCTGACCAATATTTCATGCCATTAGTTTTAAGAAACAGTTGTTGAGTGACTACAAAATCAGTCATAAAAATGAGAACTGAGGTGTGAAAATGGGAAGCACAGATATAGCAGTTTGAGCATGCTGACAAGAAAAAAATTATGCTTCTGGCCCAACTGCCTCATGATGACGACATCTGATTTTCCTGAAATGTTGTTCCATGCACTGAATATCAACTAAGACAAAGCAGGCCGGGGATGGAGAAACAGTGTGATGCACATACTGATTACTTCCATTTTATCTGTCCCTTCTCTCTTGGTTTGATTTTTTAAAGGGTTGCATATCAAGACTGCCTGATGCTTTTGACAGTAAACTACTATTTTACCCTATCAAGCAAAAACTAACTGATGACTGGACATTTAGTTAATCTCCAAATGGCTGCTGAGGAGATCAGCAAAGCATTTAACAGTAGACAAGGCTTGTTTGGTATTCCTGATTAATTAATTATATCTGATTATTGCCCAGTAATAGAGTTTGTGCCTATTTAAAAATCCTTCCAAGTTCAGTGGCTCATCTGCCTACAAAAAGAAAGAGTGAAGGAAACAATGCCATTTGTTCTGAAAACAACTGAGATCCTTGTACTTTCTCGTATTTAACTTCAAAGCATATATTTTGGCGAAGTGCTAAAAATTTTCCTTCATTTTCATTTGGTTTGGATCAGCTTCTAAACAGAAGGCCTGAGGCCTTTCGTCAAGAGAGTATGCAAGAAAATGTGATGAAAACCTATCCCTGTGACCATAGCAAGCATTCTGCATGTGCAAGACTCCAGGTCTTATGTCAGTTATGTCAGCAGAGGTGCAAACGTTCCTATTTTGGAAACAAGCAATTTTGCAACAACATCATTACTACTGTATTCTGCACAATAGATTTCAAATCTAGGCACACATCTTTTGGTGTGAGACAGGATAGGGACTCAGAAGGCTTGTCTGAAACACCCTAGACATTGTGGCACAGAAAACTGTGTAGTAGTTGGCAGACAAAAGCAGATGTGCCAAACCTTTAAGGGATGGAGTGACATTTTTACTGGGAAGCATTTTGTACATTACTATAGTCTGAAACCATTTTTATAGGTTTACACAGGGTCAAGTACACCTTACACACATCTGTGTGCCTACAGTGCTGTTATGCTCCCACCCCCTGTCTCCAGACTTTAACAGGGCCACAGCTGCAGCATCACTCAAAGGCTTGGCTTGCCTGTCTGCAGCAAGCAGGTGCTTTTTTGAAGATACAAAGTAACCTGGACAGTCTGTTAAAGAAATGGCCACAATGGGACTTTCTTGTAGGGAAATATTCAAATTAACACTAAACATTAAAATGAACATTAAAACATGTAGCATTAAAATTAAATGGAGTGGTTGGGAAATTTTGAATGTGTATTTTCAGACTGACTAACATAAACCATGCATGCACCAGAGGACTACCAATTTTTATGTTGAGTCTGAAATCAGAAGAACCCTTCTGAATGATGAAATAGAGATAGATAAGGCAGCCTCTTCCAGGTTTTAAAATGGTGATTTGCAACAATTTGGCTACAGAAATCTCTTAGTCAAATGGTTAGTTCATAGCTCTCTCTGCCATTTAACATGTGCTAAAATCATGAGCTCACACACCATACTGTAAACAGTGATACATGCATCTGCTGCTTACAGGCATTTATGTCCTAAAGCCTTGAATATTACTATACTTATTTAATAAGAAATTACAGTACACTGTGGGAAGGGCAAATGGATGCAGAAGCACAGCATTTAACCTGAAACTTCTGCATAGATGAAGCTGTACGGCTGGCACATCCATCCTGGAGGAAGAAAGGGAATGCTTTGGACAGAGTTACTACAGAGACGTGGTCCTGAAGCAGACAGAGTTGATGGACATCCCAGAGCCACCCATTCCAGCTCATTACCAGTTTTCTGAAGCTTTGCACCCAGCTAGAAGAATTTGCAGAGGGAATTCCAATGCCTGTTTTCTGTAGGAGGTCAAATTGACTACAGTGATCTTTCTAAAACCTTTTTTCCTCCCTATACTGCCTTCTATTAGCCTGCTTTCCTCCTTTCCCCAACACTTCAGCCACAGAAATTGCACTACTGCTTCCACACAGCTACCAAAAGCTCTCACTTCATGCCTAAGCCTCATTTTGTACTCAAGAGAGTCAAACACCTGCACATCAGTCCAGAGACACCTGCCAGTCCCACAAACATCTGGCACATCAGCCCAGAGACCCCTGCCAGTCCCACAAACATAAGCAGGCTATTGCCAGAAGTCAATGAAAATGCCATTGCATCTTGCAGCTACAGAAAGGCTAAGGAACATAATAGTTCTGTGGCTGCAAGAGGAGTACACGTCTCTTTAAAATGCAGACAATAACATTTGATGGGCTTTGAGATAAGAAGTATGTCTGAGTGTAGTGCAGACATGATAGTTCATACACTAACAACATGAAAATTATATAAAAATAGTTGCCCAGGCCCAAATCCAGATCATAGAAAAATAACTG
>NW_008656268.1:0-1276 GCF_000695815.1 Acanthisitta chloris | reverse complement strand
GCCCAAGAAGACCGAGAGCCACAAGGCTAAAGCCAAGTGAGCACTGAGAAAAGCTGCGCGTTGTGTCTTCAGAGAAGTAATACAAAGGCTCTTTTCAGAGCCACCCACAAAATCATAAAAGAGCTCGATTATCCTACTAGAGTTTTATGTAATTTTATATTAATTACTCAACCATTGTTTTGTCTTATTTCCATGTTTATTAACAGTATTTTTGGCTTGGCGATAGTAGCAATGTTTTCCACGTTTCCGCCAACAAAGTCGTGCAAAAACGTCCTGCCCATGCAAATTCCTCCTGGTATGGGATTATTGTCCGTATAGTTCTTATGCTGGAGAACACGGGATTACTATTCGGCGGGAGTTCCCGTCCCTCCCTCTTCCGCCTTTTTCTTTTCCGAGTGGCTGTTACAGTACACGAGATAAGAGGCGTAATCGTCTTTCGTGGAGGGAGGGGGAAGGGCCAGCGGGCTGGGCTCTCCGCTGGCCAATCCTTGTTCTGGGCGGGCTTTTTCAATACTTAAAGCTCTTCCTCATCGGGAACAAAAGGATTGGGACAGCTTAGGGCTATTTTCGTGTCAGTAAAGAAACCCTCCCCTCCTCCCCCAAATAGACAAAAGCATCAAGGTAAGGAAACATCTTAAGGAGAAATAACCGTAGATTAGACATGGCTCAGTAGTAGCTTGCCTGGCAATAGCATTATTTTGTTACAAAATATCTTTTAAAAAAAAATCCGATTTTTTAATCAAATCATTAGGAAATATTACCGGAAAGGGAATAAAGGTATAATCTACGCTTTTCTACAGCCGCCACGTTAGTTATACCGTGCATATTAGCAGTTCTTTCGGTAATCCTAGGGGGGAAAATGAGACACAACTGCCCACTTGACGACTTACGAATTACTGGATCCTTGCTCCGGCTACCGACGTGGGTGCCTCAGCTCCTTTTGGGAAAATGTGGGTGGCTCTTAAAAGAGCCGTTGGATAGCAAAGTACGTAGAACTTCTGGTACAATTTACTTCTTTTTGGGCGCAGCCTTCTTTGCTTTTGCTGCTTTGGGTTTGGCTGCCTTGGGCTTGGCTGCTTTGGGCTTCACTGCCTTTGCCTTGGCCGGGCTCTTGGCCTTGCTTGGGTGCGGCGGCCGCCGGCTTCTTGGCCTTCTTGGGACTCTTCTTCACTGCTGCTGCTTTCTTGGGCTTCTTAGCAGCGCTGGCAGGTTTCTTAGCTGCCGGCTTCTTCGGCTTAGCTGCGGCTGCCCTTTTTTTAGGGGCTTTTTCCTTCAC
>NW_008656267.1:0-895 GCF_000695815.1 Acanthisitta chloris | reverse complement strand
CACTGTCCATGTTGATGTCCTTTGTGTGTCTGGCCCCACATGCCTCAGTGTGGCAAGGCATGTGCAGGTGTGCACACACGTGTGTGCATGCACGAGTGTGTGTTTGCACGTGTGTGCACACGTACGACACTCTGTGTGTGCAAGGGACACGTGCGTTGTGTATAACCCCGGGATCCCTAATCCCTTGGCCTCCAAAGGGTTCCTAAATCCCCCTGTGGGGGATCCCTATTCCCTCCTTTACAAGGATCCCTAATCCTGTCACCCCCAGGGGTCCCTGTCCCCTCCGGGTGGTCCCTAACCTCCTCCTGCATTTCCTGGAGCCTCTAATTCCCCCAACCCTGGGGATTCCCTAACCCCTCCTGCATCCCGTGGGAGTCCTGATTCCCTCAATCCCTAGAGTTCCTAATCCCTTCGGGTGTTCCCTAATCCCCCGCAGCCCCTGGGGGTGTTTCTGCCCCATCCCGGGGGTCTCTAACCTCCCCTGCGGTGTCCCCCAGGCGCATGAGCGGCTGGAGGAGAGGAAACTGGAGGCAGTGCGCGGGGACAACCTGGCGCTGGTGCAGGAAATCCTGCGGGACATCGGGAGGATGGCACGGCCCGACGGGCAGGGAGCGGCGGCAGAGCTGGCTCGGATCCTGCGGGAACCACATTTCCAGGTGTGTGGGGCACACCTGGGACCCCTCCTGTGCTGGGGAGGGACCCCCTTCCTTTGCTGGGAGGTGTGGGATGCAGGTGGGACCCCTCTCATGTGCTAGGTAGGGGGGGACACAGGTGTGACCTCCCCTCCTGTGCCAGGGGGTGTAAAACAAGAGTGTGTTGGGGGATGTGATCCAGGTGTGTGCCATGTGCATGTGATACAGGTATAATGCCCATCCTGTGCTGGGGGGTGTGGCAC
>NW_008656266.1:343-17914 GCF_000695815.1 Acanthisitta chloris | reverse complement strand
TCTTCCAGCTCCAGCAGACATGCAGTCACAGGGCAGAGAGGTATCCGTCAGATACCTGTGCTACAGAGATTTCTTGCAAACTTTCACTCTGCAGCCCTAGATCCACCTCTGATGGTGCTGCTGATGCCCTTTGCTCCCAACACTCCTCCAGTCTTCAAGCTCCAGTGACTTAGAATTTGTTTATTCCTCCCCGTGCCAGGGAATCACCAGCACACACCAAAAGCCCCAGCAGCTGTACCTCCACTCATGATGGGCAGAGTTGCTGCTTCCTGCAACCTCCAGTTCCTCTGTGAACCCACCCAGCCAATTTCAGCTTTTCAATAACGCAGGTGTTTTGATTGGCTTCCTTCCATCTTTCTTCTCTTCCTTCTGCAAACTGCGTGCTAGTTTGCAGACCTTCCTCATTCTCTTCTTCCGTGTCTCTCTGCCCCAAATGTCCTCCCCTGTAAGCACCCATCCCACTCGTCCCTAATTTATCCTTTTCACACCCACTGTAATGAGTTGTGAACACTGAAGGGGAGCCTCCCTTCCAGAGAACAAAGGCTGAGAGCCCATCAGTGCCAAAAAAGAGTGGAGTGCAGTGTCTAGATAAGAAGCTGGTCCCCTATTCAACCCTAAGAGATTGCTGGTCTTTAGTCCTTGTATTTAGGTGACTGCCTCTACTCACAGGGTCCCCTATTCAACCCTAAGAGATTGTTGGTCTTTAATCCTTGTGTTTAGGTTACTGCCTCTACTCATGGCTCCCTTCTCCTTTGCAGGCTCAGTATTATGGCGAGATTGGCATCGGGACCCCCCCACAGAAGTTCACTGTGATCTTTGACACTGGCTCCTCCAACCTCTGGGTGCCATCTGTGCACTGTTCCATAATGGACATCGCCTGCAGTAAGTGTCACAGGTGCCAGCCACTACTCAACGGCTTCTCCTTCCCTGCAAAATGCAGATCCTTGCATTACAGAAGGAGAAACTGAGGCAGCAGCACGAAAAAGCTTGCCAGAGGCTGATGGGCTCCTTAGGGTCAGAGCTGGACATGTGATACCAACCTCCTGCATCCATCCTTCCTGATTTTTAATCCCTTCCAAGTCACCCACGCACAGGGCCAAATCTTCAACAGCCTTGGCCCTGCAGCAGGGGAGCAGCAGCATAGGTTGTGATGTTTCTCCCCAGATTATAGACTAATGCTGCTGTTACCCCCTTGCGCAAGGCCGACTTTTTTTAAGTCAACCTCTTGCCAGATCTGATACAAACTGTCCTAGTTTCTGGTTTACTGCTGCACAGAGCATGTGTGTGCATGTTTATGGATTTATAATGAGAGCCAGCTAGGCACAATGAGATGAGCACATATTAGGGACTGCAAGTTTTTTTGCTCTGTGGCATTCCTATGCCATAAATTTCCACAGCTGAAGATGTCAAACCTGGCTGTGGCAAAATACCATTTAAAAGCCACTGGCTGTGGCTGGAGAAACCTGTGGAGTCAACAAATGCAACCATGAAAGGCGTCCCACAGTTCTTGTTGGAAGAAGGGTGGAAATTTGGACTTCTTGTATGGCCCTGTAGTGCCCAGAGAGAAGACAGACCTTTTTGCATATGCAAAATGAGGTGTAGGACACTGGTAGGGTGGTGAGGTCCAGATGTGGTCTGTGTTGGTGGATTCTTGATTTGCAGCAGGGAGCTGGTTTCTCAAGGCAGTAGCTCAGGAGGTGCTGAGATCAAAGGGCTTATTTTACAAGTATACAAGGAAATTAACCTTCTGCCAGACTGGGATCCAAACTGGGACCCAGACACCCTAATCAGGGAAGTGCCCGTATAGCATGTCAGTTTCTGTAGGGCTCGGCTGATTAGTCTTCAGTCTTTGCAATGCTCAGTGAGCAGCCATGGAGCTGCGCTGGCCAAGCTCACCACATGCCACTGCCAACTCGTGACTTGGGAGGAGTCTGTGCAGGAGGAATCTGTCCAGCCATAAAACTAGGGATCTCTTACAGCTCCCAAGCAATCAAAGGGGAAAAGCAGTTTAGGGGAAAGCCCTCCTCCTCTGCAAATAATATTTTGAGCCCACTCTATACTAAAAACAATGTACAAAAAAAATTCCAGCTAGTCTTAGTAAAAGAAATCAGTAGGTTCTCGAGGTGAAAACATTCATGCCCAGAGCAGGCCTTATTTAAAGCCAGCTTGGTTCTCCATGGCGTGGGGGAGACATGTTTCACTCTGCAGACTAACACACCCTGACACACCAGCCACATAACCTCTAGGCTTTTAATACCCAGTGGCCAAATCCGATTAACAGCCTGAATTGGATCTGCCCACCTAATTCCCCAGACATTGGAAATGCTTTGTTAAGCATTCTGGGCTTGGCAATTGCTGGGTTCAGACCCAGCTTCACATCACCGAATGCCCATTTGTCCAGATAAGCCAGGTGGTGTGGGGTTAAGTATTGGGGAACCATAGGTATCAAGGAGCACCGAATGCCCATTTGTCCAGATAAGCGAGGTGGTGTGGGGTTAGGTATTGGGGAACCATAGGTATCAAGGAACACTAATGCTGTGTGTCCCCTTGTGTCCCCTTCGTGGCTGCAGTGGTGCACCACAAGTACGACTCCTCTAAATCCAGCACCTTCGTGAAGAACGGCACCAAGTTTGCTATCCGCTATGGGACAGGGAGCCTGTCTGGGTACCTCAGCCAGGACACAGTCACGGTGAGTTACAACTGCCCTTGCCCTGAGCTGCCCTAGACTGCTTTTGGTAGAGTGCTCAAAACTGTTTGAATTCAATGGGTTTTCCTTCTTGAGTCTCCTAGTCCTGTAGAGCATGCTTCAGTGTTGTGTTTCCAAGTGCTTTGAAACAACATGGTGGTGATGACTGCAGAGGTGACAATGACCAAGGCAGGCAGAGAAGGGAGAAGGTATTAACCTGCAGGTCAGCAGGCTGGGAGCAGGGACTGCACAAGTGATGCCTTGCAAACATGGTCTCTGGCCATCCCTACAACCCTCTTCCAGAAGCCCCCAGAAACTTCCTAGCCCAAGCACATGCCGGCACTACTGCAGGCTAGTGGTGGTGCCCACCTTGTTCCTAGCCAATATCTGCACTTTAGTGGATGTCCACACGGGCAGCTGCCCAGACACAAGCCAGAAATGGCATCTTTACTGCCCCTTCTTGGTCTCGGGTTGAGAACTGGTGCTTATGTTTGCAAAGGCTGGGTAAGACACTGGAGGGAGGTTTCCCAGCAGTGTTCAGGGCCCAGCTTGAGTTAGCCAGGTTGTTGGTTGTTGCTTCCCAGGGTTTCCTTTTCAGTGAGCAAAGGCTGAGCTTTCTGTTCTGTGAAGGGTGAGTGCCTTTCATGATTTCCTCCCAGGTACAAATGCTGGTGGGGAGTTTGCCAGCTGCTGAATGTCAGCAGTGCATGTGCTCTCAGATTACTCGGTCTCCTGGCAGGGATAAGAGCATATGTTTGCTTTGCAGGGGGGAGAGACAAATAAAAAGTTTTGAATAAGCACATAAATCTGGGGATTTGGGTGTGTCCGTTCAGGTTCAGCTGAAAGGTACTGGTGTACCAATTTCATCAGAACCAAAAAAAATATCCAAGATGAGCCTAAAGTGTGTGACTCATGCAAGGTGCACTCTTTAGCCCATCCTTACAGTGTGAGAATTTCAGGTTAGCCTGGAAGCACCAGCGATTGCCTTTACACTGCATCCAAAGATGCAGCAAGGCAAACTTTATTGTCCTTAGAAAGTGTGGGCTGGATTAGGCACTTTCCAGGTTAATGTAGGGGCTGAGTGAGTCAGAAGGAAAATTGCAGCTTTTTCCTCTTTTTTGGGTTTTTAGTTGTCACCCTAATGCCTACTTGCTAATTAGTGTTCCACTTTCTGGCAGCTCGGAGGAAGGATTTTGTGCCCAAGTGTGTTTGGGAAGTAGAGATAGCTCTTGGCAGACAGTACAGCTTGTAGCATTTGGTTTCTGTCTGCACAGAAGCAGGAGGAACCTCTTGCATGGAGCTAAGCAGTGTCACACTTGTAGTATACAGGAGCAGGGGTGACTCAGAGGGTGAGGGTCCTTCAGGTTGGACATCAAGATGCTTCTTTTGATGGGCAACATGCTGTAAGGCAAACTCCAAGTCAGTTGTAGTCTGGAAATACAGATGTTGAAATAGCCTTCAGGGTGACCCTCTTGGCTCTAGGCATTCTGATGAGTGGACGCAGCTGCAGCAACCTCTGGTAGCACTGACATCTGACCAAAAGGCTCTGGTTGGCGGATAGTCCAGAGTCCCTCAGCCCTGAATCTTTTTCTTGAGAGGGTGATGAGCTTATGTTGAATATCCTCTCTGCTTCTGTGGAGGAGTGATGCCTTGTAGCACCACACTCCCCAGTGCTGTTTGCTCCCTGAAGAGCAACAGGTTCAGCCAACTCTCTGCTACTCAGGCATCTTACCCCTTTATCACAGCCTGACCTTGGGATATCCTTCAAGAACAGCAGAGGAAACTTTGCTGGCTATGGGGCATGAGGTTTCTCCAGTGAGTGCAGAGCAGATTCACCACACAGGAGATGCCCCTCCTTGCCTCTTCCCTGTGCCTCCACATAGGGGAGCCCTGAGCCCTGGTGACAAGCTGTGTCACAGAGGCACTCACCTCCTAGTCTGCCTTTGCCATCAGCACTTGCCTGCTGGCTGAGGCCACTAAGAAGGAGGCTGGGCGAGCTGTGGGGTGCTGACACCTGTCTGCAAAGCACTGGAGGGCAGCCACCACACAGCCATCCACTGGTCCTGATTTTTGGTCTCTCCACGTTTGGGCAAGAGCCAGCCGAGGGACAGAGATGAAGGGCCTGTCATCTGGCAGCAGTGCTCTGCAAAGATGGTCTTGGGCTTCATCCTGCTGAGGACCAAGTGCAGGTGGGGTCTGCTGAGACCCCACAGCCGCAGACATCTGCCTTCCCCTTGGGCTGTGCAAGCAGGGCAATATTCAAACAAACCTGGTGCTCGGCAGTGTAAGTCCATTGCATTTTACCTGTGTTTTAAGTGGAAGCTTTATCGAACTTCCTGAGCTGCTGCAGGACCAGCTGTGCCGAGCGGCAGGTTTTGTAAACCGGCAGCATACAACTGGGGTGTTTGCCACGTGCCAGCGAGCGGATGCATTGCTTTGCACTCTTTCACCCCACATCCTGCCCTGTGGCTTTCAGCTTTTGCAGGGCTCGATCGCCCATTCCTGGTGTGATCCTCTGATACCATTAAAGCCAGCACCACCATCCCAGCCTTGCACTGTCTAACCCTGGGGGGATATTAGTAATTTACAGCAATCGTTATCTGCCATCAGGTAGGAGAGGCCAGCTTGTCAGTCCAGCCTGGTTCACTACAGGGCTGCTAGCTACAGGCTGAGAGGCTGAAATTGTCCTAGCATGGATGCTAAAATTGCTTGTGGTCAGCCAGAAGCTGACAAACCTCCTGAACTGCTAGGGCCAGAAGCCAGCAGATGCATCCTGCTCCCCATCAGAAGAGCTATCCTGCTTTCTGTGATCTTCTTTCTGGGTATCTGCCCTTGCAAGGCAGTTCAGCTTTCCAGTGGGGAAATGCCAGTCCTTCTCATGGCTGGCAAGAGAGGTGACCTTTGAATTCTCAGTACTGCACTTGCTATTTTTGTGCTTAGGGCTCAACCTCGCTTTCTTGGCTGGGTCTTCTCCCCTCCCACGGGAGGTCTCGGCAGGCTGGTAGTTCTTCCGAGAGATGCAGCAGTATCCTGGGGATGTTTCTTGTGTAGCGGAGATCACAGGGGCTGTGGGCAGAGGTGAGAGGGATTTGTGCTCCCAGCTGGGGATGGGTACAGCACCCAAGGAGGTAGGATGCAGAGATGACTTAGATGTCCCAAGTGGGGAAGAGAATTAAAGGCGTAGCACAAGAGCTTTTCAGACTGGGAGGAAAGGAAGAAGTAGGTGATAGGGGAAGGGATGCAGGAGGGACAAAGTGATATGCAGCCCTCTGTGCAAAGAGGATGAGCTGCAGAATGGCATGGCCAGTGCCAGGACTCCTGCCTTTAGAGGTGAGCTGGGCTTTGCAGGGACTCTGGAGCTGCCACCGTGCAAGCAGAGTTGTCTGTCTTTCTCTCTAACGAGAGTGGCACCAAGTTTCTGCAGCTGCCTACAAATGCACTGATGAAAGCAGGTAGGAGTATGGTAGCATACTGAGGGATGTGCTACAGCCTGTGTTGAGTGAGATTCTGTTACCACCCTCATCAAGTCAGTTTTCTTTACAGTCTGCTTTTCCCTTCCCTCCTCATCTTCCCACAGCTCGGTGACATGAAAATCAAGAATCAGGTCTTCGGGGAGGCCGTGAAGCAGCCAGGCATGACATTCATTGCTGCCAAGTTCGACGGCATCCTGGGCATGGCATTCCCAAAGATCTCCGTGCAACAGGTCATGCCTTTTTTTGATAACATCATGCAACAGAAGCTGATTGAGAGAAATATCTTCGCTTTCTACCTGAACAGGTAGTGTTGGGTTTGGTGGCACACCTCTTTTTGCGAAGGCAAGCCCAGCAGGCTTTTCTCTGTCTCCCAATAGCACCTCTTGTCATCTGGCCAGCACTGTTGCGGAAGTCTCAGCAAGGTCTGCTTGCAGGAGCCGTCAGGCCAAAATCTTTTCTGTTTTCTGCTTTTAAGTAAGAAGAAGGGAAGTAGAAATGCAGCTATTTTACTGATAAAAAGCTGAGTAGATCTGGCACCAGATTTTTTAACTGATGAAGAGACAGAGGATGTTTCCAGAGGAAAGAGAAATAAAAATAAACCAGGGCTGTGATCATGAGTTTGCAATCTGCTAGTGCAGCCCCCTTTAGAGGGGTAAACACAGCCTCAATCTGCTGCCAAAATCCATAAGCCATGTAGTCACCACCCTGTCACCTCCCAGGCAAGCGTGCCCCTCACGAGTCATCACGGACTCCTCTCTCACCCCCCTGGGAAATCCTCCTCTGCAGCTCCCAGCACCTTCCCACCCACTGCTGCTCCCCCCAGGACACCCCATCACCTTCCTGGCACTGCAGCAGGGACTCTGAACTACTTCAGCCCAAGAAGTAGCATGCTGGGAGTGGGAAGGGCAGAGAGGGCTGCTGATGGCCGTTCAAGCAGCAGCCCTCCCCCTTCACCATATTTCTTCCCATCTGCTCGACAGTCATCTTTTATCTGATGGTAACATTGAGGATTCACTCCGAGGCTTCTGGTTGGCGCAGAGTCCAGTGCAGATAACCTAACCCTGCATCAGCCATGTCCAGCCCTGCATGGCTGCTTTTAACGAGCTAATTATTGAGGAGTTCCTTGTGTCAGTACTCAGTTTCCATTTGCCATCCCCCTTTTTTGCAGCGAGTTTCTTCAGGTGTCTGTGGGAAAATACAGGTGAAAAGCTGCAGGATGCTTTAGCAGGGCCAAAATGCTCCCATTTCCTCACCCCAGCCTATCTCACAGTAACTGTCCTTATATTGATGTAACATAAGTTGTCTGTCTCCAATGCTACTAATGCCGTGCGTCATCCCCAAACACCCCAGCATGTATTTTGGGGGCACATGAAAGAGATTGTTCTTGCCCTGATGTTTATAGGTTTGGATGTTGTTTTTCAGAACCCAGCATGTATTTTGGGGGCACATGAAGGAGACTGTTCTTGCCCTGATGTTTATAGGTATGGATGTTGTTTTTCAGAGACCCCACAGCTGTGCCCGGTGGTGAGCTGCTCCTGGGAGGGACTGACCCCAAGTATTACACCGGCGACTTTGCCTGGGTCAATGTCACACGCAAGGCCTACTGGCAGATCCACATGGAATCGTAAGCTCCCCACTCCACCCCACCACATTCGTGGGGTCACGCATGCAGCCAGCACATGTCTGGGGCTGGGCTGAGACCCTCCCTGAAAAGGAATCCTCTCTATCCCTGCAACACATCCACACCACAAAAGCAGATTAAAATCACACCCTAAGGTTGGGTCATTTGTTGCTGGAAGGGGAGGGGAGGCAGAAGAATTAAGATGTCCTGCAAAATCCTTTCCTCTTGTTTACTGCTTGACCCTTGAAAATGCCTACTGCACCCTTGCAAAGCGGGGAGAAATGCCAGTGTGTCCTCCTTGCAGGCAGGGCGAGCCCCGTGGATTAAACCCCATCTTAGCTCAGCTCCTGAGCAAGGCCTGAGCTGCGTGGCTCACTTGCACACAGCTCCAGAGGAGCAGGATGAGGCCTCAGGAAGCCAGCCCTTGACTGAAGGGCACGGCGCAGCAATCAGCACGCATTGTTGGAGGCAGAAGGGAGGAGAGCAGGCTGAGCTGCCATCCGCCGGCCCCGTGGTCTATTCTGAGCTCTCTCACGTGATAGGAACTTAAAAGTGGCCTGTGTGCAGCATGTGTCCTTTTCCTGGGAATCGCATTCCTCCCTAGTGCAGGGTTTTAGTTCTCATTTTCCCCCAGCCCTGCCACGTTGGCAAAGTGTGGCAGACCCTTGGCCAGAAGGCTTTGTCTGTCCGCACTGCTGTGAAATGCGATGCAGGTGAAGAAGCCAAGCAGCTCCTGTCTTGCCTCTTGTATGTACAGGAACCTTTCTCTTGCCCACGGCTGTCACACCACCCTGTTAACCCTTTGTTTTTGCAGTGGCACAGGCCATACAAGCGCATAATGCATTGCCCTTAGCTCGCTCCCTTGTTGTTCTGTGTGGTGCTGACTCTGGAGTGCAGGCAGCAGCAGGGTACACAGGCAGCGGTCCAGGCTGTCTGCAGAAATGCAGTAACACCTCAAGGCACCTACTTAATCACGAGCAGATGAGGGGGAGCTAGGAGATCTGTGCACTGAAGTGGTGCTGCATCAGTATTTCTGAGCATCTGTCCTTCCTAGGTGTCTGTCACAGCACTCCCTTGCGTGCCTATGTACCTATGTATGATTACTTAGCCATCAACTCTTTGCCTGCTACTTCCTGCAGCCTTCACTGGGAGGCCTCTAAGGGTTGTCTTCTGTCTGGGCATCTCTCCCCAGGGTGCAAGTTGCCGATGGGACAACTCTCTGCCAAGGGGGCTGTGAAGCCATTGTGGACACAGGAACTTCACTCATCACTGGCCCCAGCGAAGAGGTGAAGAAGCTACAGAAGGCCATCGGTGCAAAACCACTCATGAAAGGCGAGGTGAGGCCGGGCTGGGAATGTGGAAGTCTATGGCGATCATGGTGTCTGCACTGACACCCTACTTTGTAGTCTGCATCTGCTTCTTTAGACCCTAGTTTCTGCTCCCTCTGCTCTCTGTTCCCAGCCTGTGTTCCTAGAAAAAACCCCTCCCATAGCAGGGACCCCTCCATTTTTTTACTCCAGGTAGCATTCACCACCCTGCTTATACTCACAGTAGAAGGCCTGGTCCCATGAACTTTGGGACACTTTGGGTCACCTCTGCTCCCCATCTCTGGGAGGTGGAAGAGAAGGGGTCTGAGTAGTAGCTGAGGCCAAGGATTCACATTAATGTGAATCCAGAAGCACTTTAATACTAGTATATTTAATGCAAATGATGACCCTTTGCTGCCAAGTGTTTGACCATCAAAGCTAATCTCACAAGGTCATTTCTCCTCTCTGAAATTGTGGAGGAACATGGATTATAAAGACCCTGTAGAAAAAAATGCCCTTCTCTGAAACCCCTCCCAAATCACAGAGCCGTGAGCACTGGTAGGGCATTTCTGCAGTGTCAGACCCCATCCTGCAGCAACAGCTGGCATAGACTTGCCATCATCCCCAAGACTTGGCAGTGCTTATGAAACTAGCTTTGTCTGTTCATTACACCATGAATCCCTGTGCATGTCTGTAGGCTGTATTGAGGCACAGCTGTCTCTCCTGTGGTGAAGACCCCCAACCATGCCACATCGGCTGTTGCGCTGTGGGACTCAGCAGAGGCAAAAGCTGAATCCATCATCCTTTGGCTCCATTCCTATCTGTAAAGCCCTCTAGACCCTCAGCTTGCAGCCCTAGGCAGGGAGCAGCCTACTTAGCCCAGCTCAAGCTTCTGCACCCTGAGATGAGCTGGCTTTGGGGAATACCATGGCAAAGATGTGACTGTGCCCAAGGAAGACTGTACCCTTTCCCGAGAGTGTGGGAGCTCCTGTCTGAAGCCTTTACTGTTTCCATTTTAGTATGTGATCCCCTGTGATAAAGTGCCAGACCTGCCTGTCATCACAATGATGCTAGGAGGGAAGCCCTACAACCTCACAGGAACCGACTATGTCCTCAAGGTAAATCCAGGCAGCATTTGCCAGCCTTATGTTTCTCCCCCAAGGCCTGACTTTTGCCATGAAATCCAAAACTCAGGAGCAGCCAAAGCAGTGCTGGAGCTGGTGCTTGGGAAAAAGTCTGAAAGGTTGGGGTGTCGGGGTGGTGGCACTGCTGGTGGACCCAGGCAACCTCACCAAAGTCTCACGTGGATGAGATCCCCTGCAGGATGGGAGGTGAAGAGGAAGCAGGCTGTTGTATTGCTTTCTACAAACATTTAGCTCTTTCCTGCTGGATTCTGATGGATGAGACCAGAGTTACCATAGCAGAGGCCATCAGCCTGTCATTTAGCCATCAGAATCAACTTGCAAGGATCACCTTTTGCAGACTTTCACCAACAGCTCTCATTTGGAGCTGTGTGAGCTGGGAGGCTTATGGTCATGTGCAGCTTTACTTGATACTTTAGTGCTTATGGGAGGGGGAGCTGGGTTTGGAACTGTAGGAGTGGTGGGCTGGGAGTTCCTTTTGCAATCTGTGGATCTCAGACTGGGAGAGGCTGAAGCAAAGCCGTCCTTGCAGGTGTTCTTGCCAAGCCTGCAAGGTTAAGGGAATGAAGTAACCTGCTTAGATTGAAGCTCTCACTCTTCTGTCTAGGTTTCTTCACAAGGAGAGACTATATGCCTGAGTGGCTTTTCAGGTCTGGACATCCCACCCCCTGGGGGCCCACTCTGGATCCTGGGAGATGTCTTCATTGGTCCCTACTACACCGTCTTTGACCGTGATCACAACTCTGTTGGCTTTGCCAAAAGTGCCTGAACACCTGACTCCCACTGCCTCCGCCCCACAAACACTTATACACACACGGGAGCTGTAGAGAAAGGTTACCAATATTAGAAACCCAGTGAGTGGAAAGGGAAAAAAAAAGAAAATGAAACTAGATTTAAAATTACATGAAAACAGTCATTAGTGCCCTGCTAGCTACTTTTTCCACTCCGTTGAGTAAGTGGTGCTGGAAGGTCTCTAGCTGACAACTCCAACTGGACTAGTCCCTTGCTTTACTGCTAGGTCTTCCAGTAGTTGTTTTTCAGAATGATTCTCAGAGCTGAATGAGGCCCTCTCGCATCTCCCAGCCCTGGTGTCCATCCTGAGGGGGCAGCTGGCTGGAGCCATCCCCTGGCACCTCTGCTCCTGCAGAGAGGCTGTGCTGCTGCTCTTGTGTTTGGGCTTCTGTGCTGGGGGAGAGGCTGTCTGGCACGTTGCTTCTTGCTTTTTTACTCATGAAGTGGAGGAGTGGACAGCAGGGGAGACTCTGTCTTCATGACCCCTCCCCAGCAGGGTGAGGCAGTGACCAGTAGGTCATTTCTCAAGGGGTTCATGCTGGCTTGGTCCTAGGAGAGCATGTCCTGGGCTGGAGTGCTGGGGGATTGTGGTAGCATACCCAAGGGGTGAGTTTCAGAGCCTCAGGGGTCTGGTGGTGTGTTCTGTTTAGTGATGGCACTAGTGAGAGAGCTGGGAGGCATGATGCCTGACCTAATGAGACAAGGGTTTTTAGGGGGACTCTAGCCAGTGGGACTCTTTGGGCAGTATGAATATTAACAGGGTCAAGATAGGATTTCATAGAGGTTACTTGAATTCAGGGCCATTAAGGTTCAGCCTTCTTCTGAGCAGTCACATGACACAAGTTCTCTTGAGTTCGGTGAACTCCCAGGTTCCCCAAACAGCAAATCTTCCCAGCCTCATCCACAGCCAGTGAGTTGAGAATAATGTTTCCTAAAGCAACTCCGTGATCTGCAAGCTGAAATTGTACTGATAAAATCCATTGTGTTTGTCAGCCACGTAAGACCTTTTGGAAATGTGATTCAGAGCATTTTGAACTGCCCAAAACTAAAGAGACAGTTGGCAGAGCCAGCAAGCCTCCTGGGCAGGAGGGTGCCATGGCAGCTGCTGGGCTTGCATTTGCTTTCCCTGCTGCCCTGTCCCAAAATCCAACTGCCTTTAACACCCTCCATACCTGCTTTCCACCTTACTAATGCTGGTGAGCTCTGTTCATGTCCACTCTATGTTGCAGATGGAGTGAGGCACAATCCTGCTTCGGAGAGGTTGTAGCTGATTTAGCTATGGTCGCAGATCCTCACGGAACACAAGATCTGTGCATATGGAGCCACTTGATTCACTGGACTGGCACCTGTAGGCAAACACTGGTGGAGCTGGGAAGATGATAAAGTGAGTTTTAAGCAGTACTGGAAAGCAGAAGAAAGCCTGCCAAGAATCCCAGCCCCTGTGCTGGGAGTAAAAGGCTCTCTTCACTTTCTCAGTGTGCTGGATCAGGTCCTGAAGTCAGGGAGTGGTAGCAGGTGAGGGGCAAAGCTGAGAATGGCAAGAGGACCTTATCAGCACTGGCCATGACCCCAGATCAGGCTAAACAGACAGTAAAATCCTGGCTACCCAAAATTCACTGATAATCCTGCCAACAGTACCAGTGGGGCCAAGCAATTTTCTGAGAAAAGTCATCGGGCAGTGAGTAGATGGTTTTGCCAAATGAAATTCATATACATCATCCCCAATACTGAATTCACCATGAGCATCGGAAGCAGGTGGGGAAGAGGTCCTGAGGTGAGTGCTGGGAGAACAGTGAGTACATAGCCTGCGGGTCCCGTCCCCACCTGCTGCAGCTTCTGAGTTTGGCATGACAACCATGCCTTGCCTTGGAGGCGTGTGGCATGGACAGTGGGGACAGGACTTGGGACATAGGCATTGTCCCCTGCAACCCCAGATGTGACAAGTGCTGCTCCCAAAGCTTCCTTCTGCCTGCTTGTAATCTTCACCTGCAACCCTGCATCTGGACACCAAAGGATATCTGTTGCAGACCAGCTAGAGAACAGTTATTGTGTTACCAAAAAAAAATAATAAAAAAATCAATAGCTACTCCAAAATCAGCAGATACTCAGCACCTCTCCGGAGTTCCCCCATTTCACACCAGTTAAGTGCCCAGAGCTCCTCCAAGTCCTGCTGCATCGTTTCCCAGCTGCAGGGTTTCTTCAGCACAGCAAGACAGAGACAGCCTCTCAGGTACCTGCTACTCAGACCTCATGTTGGGGGGAAGCCTGACATGGAGCTGGCGGTGGGTTTTGAATGTATTCAGTGTCAGATTTAAGTTGGACATGCAGCACAGTCCCAGACTAAGCCATTGGGCTGTGGCTGTGCTGGGTGTACAATGCCTGATGTCATCGGTGTCATCCCTCTGCAGTGACTCCAGGCTGATGCCTGCCAGCAGGCAGGAGACTGCTGCCTGGGGAAAGAGCATGGCCCTGAGTGATGTGCTTTAGGATAGGCTGGAGGACCAGTTCACTGTAATCTTCCCTGAATGGGTCTTCTCCCCTTGTTCTTTTATTTGCAATTTTAAACCAAACTCTAACCGTGTGACTGGGGTTTTTTTAATTAATTTGCAGTCAAAATTACTGTCTCTTCATAGAAAATTGTAAAGAAAATACAGTATTTTCTCCCTTAACTCTGTGAGTTGTCTTTCCTTAAGCAGCCTGAGATGCCGAGCTCTTTGTCAGTGGCCCATGACTGTGTCTTCCCAACCTGTTTTCCCTGTGCATCTGGTTGCACACTTGTGTGGACTCATGCATGTTTCAGAAGGGCTCCTTCTCTGCTAAGGAAACATGCTGTGAGCCTGTTGGATTTGTTTTTTCAAATGGATTAAAACATAACCCAGCCTCTGCAGGGTGGCATGACAGTGTCTCCTGCTTGACCCAGTGTTGCTGGGGCAGCAGGCACGCCCAGCATCCCTCCTAGCCCACAGCCTCCCTAGCTGAGTATAGCCAAGACTATTCCACCAACAGGGTACTTGGGCTGTCCCCTGGTCCTCTGAGTCAGTTAGAACCAGCTCCTGCTCAATTTAGGATGTAGAGTGGTTGTGTAGTGGCCAAAGTGGAACTTTAATTTCTAAGTCTGGCCTAAAATCCACTAGGATGTGAAGTTTATCCTCACAGAGCCCAGTGATGAAGAACATAGCGTGGTGTTTGGGGTTTTTCACAATGTAGGAAAAATCCATCCCTCTTGCCTGACTGTAATTTTCAGTCCTAGCACTGTACGAGAGCTGGAGACTGATGCAGAATGAAGGCCCCATGTGCCAGGTGGAAGATAAGAGCTAATCCCTACTTTGAAAAAAAGCATCATCTACATAAGCAAGATGGATGCAGCCAAGTCCCATCCCATCTTCTGAGCGCAGATCTAAGCACACAGAGAGCTTAGCTGATTTCTCTTCTGGCATGTCCTGAGAGTCTGTTCCCCCAGGATACCTAAATACCCCAATCAGCTATTCTATGGTAAAGAGATGCATTTAACCCAAAAGGGCTGGCTGGGTCTTGAAAACCAATCATGCAGCCCACCATTCCTCAACAGCCCAAGGGGAGAACAAGTCATCTGCTGCCAAATGTTTATTGACAGGAATACGAGGACACTGTTTCTGCTAGGGAGATTGTGCCTAAGCCTTCAATTGTACCACAAGTACTGAATGTTACGTCTCAGTGGGAACAATCACAGCCTTGATCTTGGCCAAGAGCTGGAGAAGCCAAGAACGAGAATTGCCCACCCATACTTTTCCAGCAGGGACAGAGCACGCACCACCCTGGGAGCAGCCTTCATTCAGCCCTACATTATCTTGCCCAGCAAATCCTTAGGTTTACACCACCACCCCCCGTTTACTGCACCATCTCTGCAGAATTCCATGCACAAGACAATTGGATAACTCACTCTTTATTAAATGTCTCCACTGATGCAAAGAAGATAAAATTTTTCATTACACATCACCTTGAGTAGTAGGATATTTGGCACTGACCCTCAGGGCTGTCTATATGGGCCTGATTCTTCTCCAAGCAACTCTGCTCAAGGCTTTACCAAAAGTCCATTCTGACAAGGACCTGCCCAAGGAGAGGGAGGATGAGACCCATCATTTATGGAGATGACTTTTTCATCTGGTTGACTCAGTAATTTGTTTATTTGGGAAACTATTTTTGGTCATCATGAATGGCTAAGCACATTGGTTTGGGGGCTGGTGGCTTTTGCTTTTTCTGCTTTTTCTTAGATTTATTTATTTTTAGGTTTCTTTGTGAGGAAAAAGAAGTGGAATGCAGACAGAAAGCTTAGAGAACAGGAGACAGAGATCAAGGGAGAGGGGAAAGATGGGATTTACCCCTTCACATCTCAGGCCACCTTACTGCTTATGGAATTTAGCAACCCATTGAGGAATTTTACAGTAGTAAAAGGAAAGGAACTGTGGCCTTTTTCCTTTGGGAAAAATAAAAAAAAGCAGGGTCAGGTTCTGCTAATAGTTTTCTGGAGAGCTCAAGTAGGATTTGAGATGGAAAACTTTCTCACGGGTCTTACAGTGCTTTATTGTGCTACAGCCCACATGTCTCTAACACGATTATGGGAGAATTGCTTTGGGGCAGGAAACATCTTTCTGTTTGTCCCATGCTTAGCACAAGCCGATACCAGCTTGATGCCACAGTAATGCAGGCAATTATTCATACTCACCCCACCTTTTATTTGAAAGGAAAGTAGTTCTAGACCACATGGCTGAGAGCTTGCATGTATGACCTCTAAAGGTCCCCTGAAAATAATGTAGAATATTAAGGGATTTATTCCTCAAATTATTTTTATAACAGTTCCCTAATTTTGAAGGGTCACATGAATGGTTTTTGAACCAGTGGAGCTGTATATATGCCTTCGTGGTCCGCCTCTCACTGCTCACACTTGAACATCAAGAAAGGTGATGAATCACCCACCCAAACACCAGAAAGTGCTCTAAAAACTGTTGGGATGACCTGGTACTCAGAGAAGAGAAAAAGCAGCCATCCCACCTACCCAGCCTTCAGTCCTGTTCATACCAGGGAATGTGCCTGCCTCTGTTGATTTCAAATTCCCCTACACCACCCTGCTGCCTCCTCTTGCCTGCTCCAGACCCGCTCTGACCTTTTCCTCTGCTCACCCTCCGTTCCTGCCTGACATTAGGAGGAGCAGCCCTACCAGCACAATTTGCCTCAGACAAATGAACATCAGGCTTATCAGTAGCTCCTATGGCAGGCAGCAGTGCGCATCCAAGGGGTATCGTTGTTCCTCCTGAGCCTGCAGAAAGGCTACTCTGCACAGCTGCAGGTTGCCTGGGTTTGTCCAAGCTGTTCAGAAAAGCTGACGACAGCTAGCCATGGCTCTGCCTCTCCTGCAAGCCTCTTAATCCCACAGGAACATCACTCTCCCCCCAGCACTGCTTCTGCTTCTTAGCAGCTTCTTGAAGAGAGACCTGGGCCTCATCACAGGCAGCTGTAGCACTAATAAAACCCTCTTTACTTTGGCAGGACCCAACACCACCCCAGCAGTGATAAATCCTGCACCAGAGAGCAATTTGTCCTTTTTTAACCAGTGCAGGCACCTTCAGAGGGATTAAACTGGTTTCATGGAAACTGGACCCCCTCCAGCCTCAGAGAGCTGTGGATGCACAAGAAGTCCTTCCACATCACACCGACCTACAGGGATGAACACAGGGTGGATGCCCCTGTGCTGGAGCCAAACCTGCCTGTGAACAGCTGAGTGAATTACCATCCTTATATCTTAGCTCAGCACTTTGTAGGTAGGCTTAAGGCATTTCCAGAGGATTTCCCTTTCTGCTTACACAAACTTTTGTTTTACCCACCCTGTTTTCAGTACTCTGGGGATTTCTCTGCTACCCTTCCCCAGCTCCACAGCTGAACTGGCTGCTGCCACAAGGCCACCTGCACCAGGCTCTGTCACTGTGGGGTGACACAGCATGTCCCCACCCTCCCTGTGCCATGGCTCTGTCCTCTCAAATGACCTGCAAGCTGTCCCTGCACAGCAGCAGCTGCTCTCCATCATGTCCCTGGGGGGATGCTACTGCAGCACCCTAGAACTGGGATTCCATGCAGCACCCAGAGTGTTAGCAATGAGAGGCAGCAAGCATTTCCCCCATCCTGTGCTAAGCCTGGGCACAGCAAAATCCTTCTGGGCTTGACCACCCTTTATGGCATCCCCACCTCCCTCCCCTAAAGCAGCCGCATGCCCTGTATTTTGCTGCCAGGGTGCTCCCATCCCTGCCTGCACTGGGATTTGCTCAGTGCCAACAGAATTTATTCACACACACCGTACAGGATTTAGCCCTTTTCCATTCATCCCCCCATGACCAGAGCCCTTTTTTCCCCCCACATCATCTCATCACCACCACCTCCCCTTGTAAATTACAGTTGTCCCCGTGCATCCCTGACACACTTGATTTAGTTTTTCACCCAGGACCATGGGACTGAATCCACAACCAAGGCTGCAGCAAGTCCCTGCTGCAAAGGTCTCTGTGGGTGATGCTGAGGAGAACAG
>NW_008656266.1:0-260 GCF_000695815.1 Acanthisitta chloris | reverse complement strand
GGGGAAGCCGCTCTGCCGGGCCCAGGAGATGCCCTTCTCCAGCGGGGCGCTACCAGGATGCTCCAAGCAGGAGGTGACGTCCCAGTGGGGGGGACACGAGGAGAAAGGCTGAGACACGGAGGAGCTCTCCTGCGTGAAGCATGTTCGGGGGGGAAGAAGGGGGCTGCAGGTTGACCTTCCCATCCCCTAACTCCCTCCCTGCCCAACCCTAGCCCATGGGTGACCCCCCCCGTCCCCTGCCCACCCCTAGTCCATGGGTG
>NW_008656265.1:3505-8504 GCF_000695815.1 Acanthisitta chloris | reverse complement strand
GAGCCACTCGTGTCAGCACAGGGAAAGCACCAAAGGGTCACACAGCAAAAGGCCACGTCCTCGTCCTCCTCTGGACCACATTCCAGGCTGCTCTCCCCTCTGCCCACCCACCCCCTTCCATGGATTCAGTGCAGTCAGTGGTCTCCCATGGCCTCAGGAGCAGCAAGAATCGCTCTCCCAGGGCAGTGCCAGGCTCTCTATGTGAGGATGTCATGGGCTTGGTGCTCCACCAGCATCTCCATGCTGCGCACGTCTGTGCACCAGAACTCCAGGCGGTCCTTCATCCCCTTGATCTGCAAGGCAAGGCCATGGTGACAATACCCACAGGCACCTTCAGGGACACACACACAAGAGCCCAAACCACTCCCCCACATATGGAGAAAGAGGGCTGCCTCATCCCTGGGAGTGACCAGGGCTGGATGGGGCTTGGAGCAACCTGGGCTAGAGGGGGCCCATAGCAGGGGGCAGGACTGGATGGGCTTTAAGGTCCCTTCCAGCCCAAACCATTCCATGATTCTGGGATTAACAGCTTCTATCAGCAAATCAGCAATGGTTAAAGTTACACTGAAATGCACCAAAGGAATTGTTTCCAGCTAGAATTCCATACACTCATTTTTTGGGTTTAAAGGTAAAGGCACCCTGTACAGTCTCCTACATTACAAGGATGAACTTGAGAAGCTCAACACTTTATTTATCACCCTGGACTTCCCTCTTCATCCCAGAAATTCCCAGGGATCGTTTCATGCATTTAGGAATAAGGCAGCCACATGGATGTCTACATCCTTCTGGAAAACACAGTCATGGTGTCTGTGTCCCAGGGTGTCTGTGTTCCATGGTATGTGTGGTTCCATGGTGGTTTGTGTGTCCCTTTCACAAGGGATGCACCACCCATGTCCAGCTCCATGCCCTGACAGGTTTTTCATTCCTCACTGATGGAATGAATAAGGACAAGCTGATTCATTTCCTCGTTCCTTCCCTGAGCACCCTCAGGAAGTCCCAAGGAGGCTCACTGCCACACAGTGATCCTTCCCAGCTCCACTTTCACTCCCAAGTCACCTCACCCCAAGCCAGTAGGTGCTACCAGGCCCTTACCTGCTGCAAGTCCAGCACCCGTGGCTGCACCCACGTCATGTGCACCCTCTTGTCCACCTCGTCGATGCTGCCCTTCACCAGCCCCACTGAGAGCGCCTTCATCACCAGCAGCTCCACCTGGGAACAAAGAGAATTCCAGGGAAACCACTGAGATCACCCAGTCTCCACCAAGGTCAATGAAACCCTCACATGGCAGCAGCTTTTGGAAGGCTGTTCACACACACAGCAGGATCCAGGGCAGCAGCAGCTCTATCACACTTCTCTGAGGTGACTGAACTCCCATGAGGTTCAATATCTCAATATACAGGAGTTCTTTTTCCCCCAAACCCAGCTTTATTCTGTTTTCTCTGAAATGCCAGGAAGAACAAGGCAATTGGAAAAGTCAACACAGCCCCAACACTCGAAAGCAGCAGGAACAGAGGTGTGTCCAGACAGGTGGGGGCTGGCCTCTTCTCTCTGGCAACAAGTGACAGAATTAGAGGAAATGGCCTCAAGCTGTGCCAGGGGAGGTCCAGGTTGGACATTAGGAGGAATTTCTTCATGGAAAGGGCTGTCAGGCATTGCAGCTGCCCAGGGAGGGGGTGGAGTCACCATCCCTGAAGGTATCCAAGGAACAACTGGACGTGGCACTCAGTCCTCTAGTCTAGTTGTCAATGTGGTGACGGGTTGGACTTGATGGTCTTGCAGGTCTTTTCCAACCTCAATGATTCTATGTGATTCAGGTCTATCCAGACACACTAAGAGCTCAAAAACCTGGACATTACTAGGTTTGTCTAAGTCCAGACTCACCTCATTGACGGTGACTTTGGCACTCTTGGCGATCTCCTCAAAGGTGAGCTGCCGATGGTTGGCTGGGCGGGTGAAGGTCATCTAAACCCAGGAACAGACAGAAAACATACACCCCACGGGGTTTTAGTGGTTCCCACAGCACACAGAACCTCCCTCAGGCTGCCCTGCCGAGTCTCGCTCTGCTCTGGCAACTGTATTTCTGGTATTTAACCCAAACACACCAAACAAGAATGTTTTACACCAGCAGGAAGCAGCAGTGTTGCTCTGTCCTCACCACATGCCTGGCAGATTTCCTAGACACCACCAGGCTGCACAGAAAGGGAAGAGCAGGGGGAGAACAGGGGCAGAGCAGCTCAGCATGTGCTGAAGCATCCGTGATGTGAACCAAAGCCCTGAGACAACTCAGCACCTCCAGGTGGTAAAACTCGTTCCCCAGTTACACCCAGAAGTGTAAATCCCCCATGAACAGGCACACACAGGTTTGTGGGTGTGTATGAATCTCAAGTTATGCTTCAGGGAACTCAGCACTTCAGTTCCTGAATAAAACACAGGGCCACAGAGCTTGATACACCAGTGTGGTTTGGTGACCACAGAGCCAGAGCCTCCCAGTGACAGGAAGTGACTATTTTGGGTTTCCTTTCAGGGAAAGGACTCTCAGGTCTTGGGAAATGAAAATTTTAACTGTGTTTTAGAAATCTGTGCTATGCTAGAACATACTGTAAGTGTTATCACTCCAGGCACCATCCCTGAGATACAGATGTTGCTCTTTCCTCCCTCTCCTCCACATCAGAGAATCCCAGACTGGTTTAGCTTGGAAGGGACCTCAAAGCTCACCTCATTCTAAACCTCTGCCATGAGCGGGGACACCTTCCACTAGCCCAGGTTGCTCCAAGCCCAGGAATGAACACTTCCAGGGATGGTGCAGCCACAGCTTCTCTGGGCAACCTGTGCCAGTGCTTCAGCACTTTCACAGGGAACAATTTCTTCCCAATATCCCATCTAACCCTGACCTCTGGCAGTGGGAAGTCATTCCCTGTGTCCTGGCACTCCATGAAAGGGGCACTACTGGAATCAGGAACGAGCAGCCCAGCTCAAGGTGCTTTTCCTCACAGCACCTGCCTGTGGCACCATCTACAGGCAAAACCCACACTGAACATCCTGTACCCAGGAGTTCTGCAGGTGAGTGACTAAAGGCACCCACCACAGCACAGGACATCAATCCCACCTCCAAAGGGCAGCTGGAACAGCCCCTTCCCACATCCCACAGGGAGCACATCCCAGCTCACCTCCATGAGACACAACAGCTGGATCTTCTGCAACAGAAGCGCCTCGTTGGCAGCCAGATCGGGCTGAGAGAGGAGGAGATGCATCAAATCAGGTCATTATGGCATTTCCCCCCCCATCTCATGGGAGAACAGCTTGCTACACGCAGGAGTAAACCCCTTGGGGGGCTTCACTGAGGAGACCAACACAGCCCACCCACCACCTGGGAATGGTTCCAGAAGATAAATCCCAGGAGCTGCAACACAGACCTCCCCAGGCCACAGCCCTGTGCCAGGGGCCTCACAAATCAACCTGTAAACCACTGCTGTGTCAGTAATTCCTGGTACAGTCAGTGCAAGTAACACCCACACCACTGTTTTCCCCTTACACTTCCCAGAACAGGAGGGAAACCCACTCTTTTCCACTAGAAATAGATCACTCCTGGGAGCAAGTGGCGTTATGGAGGTTAAATCTGGGATTATCTGCCTGTGCAGAGCATTTGTGTGTGCTTCACCCTCGGATCACAGGAGATTTCTCTTTATTCCTTTCCATCCACCACACAGAGAGAAAAAACAATAATATGTACTAAGATGCAATAATTTCTATGCTCCAACTAGAATTACACCAGTGCACCAGAGCCAGGAATTCGGTAAAGTCGATAAGGTAAAGGTCCACAGACCCCAAATGTCCTCTGTACTGACTGATCCCACACCAACTCCCCTCACCTGCTGCCCCCAGGCTGACTTGAGGGCCTGGAAGGTCTCCACGTTGCCACTGTTGAAGGCGAAGAGAGTGTCGATGAGCCACTGGCGGTCGGTGCTGCGCAGGGACTCCAGCACAGGGTGCATGAGCTGTAGGGGCCAGGCAGGAGGGAGTTAGCAGGGCAACACCAGCTCCCAGTGCTCCAGGACTGAAGGGATGTGGCTGGAGGGATGTGGCAGGACTCACCAGCTCCCCGAAGTTGTACACGCCTTCTCCCAGCAGCCCAGCCAGCCCCAGGGTGAAGGCTCTCTCCTGCTGCTCTGACACTGGGAAGACCCAAACCAACACAAATTATTTGGATGAAGCAGCACTGTCAGCCCCACATCCCTCCCTCACCCTCTTCCATGACTTCCTTAAACCATTCCCAGCCCTCAACCTCTCCCAAGCCTCAAATTCAGGAGCCTGTGCTAATCACAGCACGAAAGGGTCACTTTTTGCATCTGAAGATCTATGAAGAATTTCTTCCCAGAAAGGGTGATTAGACCCTGGAAAGGACAGCACAGGAAGGTGGTGAAGTCACCATCCCCGGAGGTGTTTAAGGAGAGACTGGTTAGTGCCATGGTCTAGTTGTCACAGGTTGGACCTAACACTACCTCAGAGGTCCTTTCCAACCTGACTGATTCTGTGATTTATGGGAATTCAAACAAACTATCCCATCTCCTGGGGGCATTCCCTACTCCCATCCCCCTGGTGCAGCTTGGGAGCAGGATCCTTCTCAGCCACTGCTCCTGAGGGTCCTTGATCCAGCCTGATCCTGGATCCACCACAGCACAGCCAAAGTAACACAGAGAAAACCTCCACCAGGGCAATTCTTTAGGCTGAGGTGATAAAGCAGAGCATGGAGAGTGGGATTTTGCATGCACAGGAGTTACCTGGCAGGTCCTTCACCTCGATGCAGCCCAGGAAGCGCAGAGCATCCTTGTAGTAGGCCGCATGGTTCCCCACCGTCTGGTAGTACTTGCTGGAGAGGTCATAGAAGCGGCTGTGCACCGATGTCACCCCAGGGAGGGTGTTCAGCAGCTCCTCCACCTCCTCAATGGTCTCCTGGGAAGGGGCAGACCTGTTTGTAGGTGGAGGCACACCTGGTGTACCT
>NW_008656265.1:0-3459 GCF_000695815.1 Acanthisitta chloris | reverse complement strand
CCCAGTGCAGAGGTGACAGACAGCCCAGGGCAGCTGTGGCCACAGCCAAAGCCAGCACCACGGTATTTATGTATATACTTATATATTTATTCAAAGATAAAGCAGCATTCTCCCTTCACATGGTAATCGGGGGAAAAAACACCCCCCAGCCAGCCCTGCAGCTATAAGTATAGATAATAATGGCTTTAAACTGAAGGAAAAAGGTTTAGGTGGAATATTAGGAAGAAATCCTTTCCTGTGAGAGTGGTGAGGCACTGGCACAGAGAAGCTGTGGCTGTCCCTTCCCTGTTAGTGTTCCAGGTCAGGTTGGAAAGGGCTTGGAGCAACCTGGGCTAGTGGAAAGTGTCCCTGGGTGGAACTGGATGATCTTCAAATCCCTTTCCACCCAAACCATTCCAGGATTCCATGAAACACATCACTCTGCACCTGCTCTAGGAGCTGCCCTGCCTAAAAACCTCATTTTATGTTTAGAAGGTGGTTCTAAAACCAGCCCAAGATGAAAGCCCATGTGCTGCCCTCACGCAGCACCACACCAGGGCACTGCACACAGTTCCCATGTCCTGGGGAGCTGACAAGACCCTCCAAGCTTGGAGCTGGAATAATCAAGGCATCTTTCCCTGTTCTCCTGTGCTGCAGCGATGCTGAGGGGTGTCACAGCACCCCAAACCCTCCCAGCCCAGGCCACCCCTCACCTTGGTGACCTGCAGATCCCCAATGTTCAGCTTGAGGGCCCCAATGGCTGTTTTGCAGAGGATCACGGCCTCGTCACTGCTCTTCACCTGCAGGGACACAGGGACCTGTCACACAGTGTCACCAGCAGCCAGGTGTGCTCTGGATCCTGAGACAGGGCTGGATGCACTTCACTTATCACATTCCTCCTGGGAACTCCCCTCAGAGCTGTTCCCTGAGGGAAGAGGCAGGTGTTCTCCAGCACAGGTGTCGCACACACACACCTTTGTCAGAAGCAGTGTAAGCACACTGTGAGGGTCCTGAGGCCAAAGCCTCCACCATATTATTTATGTACATGTTTTTATATACATTTATTTTAAAATAAAGCAGCATTCTCCCTTCACATGGCAATGAAGGGAAAAACCCACCCCCAAGCCAGCTCTGCTGAGAGGAAAAGGGTTAGATTAGATTTTGGGAAGAAATCCTTCCCTGTGAGAGTGCTGAGGCACTGGCACAGGTTGCTCAGAGAAGCTGTGGCTGCTCCATCCCTGGAAGTGCTCATTCCAGGTTGGACAGGGCTTGGAGCAACCTGGGCTGGTGGGAGGTGCCCCTACCCAGGGCAGGGGGTTGGGACTAGATGATCTCTAAGGTCCATTCCAACCCCTTACCAGTCTATAATTCGATGAAAATGATTCCTGCAGGTGAAGTGCCACACAGAATAACCTCAAACATACCTTTTCCCGAGTCTTTTCCAGAAAAGTCAGGGCCACATTGGGATCTGGAGGAGAGGGGGAAAAAACCAGATTAGCAAAGCAGAGGTACCAGAAACTCCCATGGAGCTAAACCTCACATACAAATACATCTTTTCCTGCAGCAGGTGCTGCCAGGCAGGATGAGTTTTGCTCGTCAGTCACTTCTCTAGGGAAGCTGTGATCTTCCTACTCTATATTTAACTCCTTAAGTCAGTGCTTTCCCTTCTCAAGGCACCAGACAGACAACCACATCAAGGATTTACCTGTCTCTGGTCACATTCCATAGGGATCAGGTGCTAAAAACTGGACACTCACCTGTCATCTGCCTCACCACGTGCAGGATGATCTCCACCAGGGACAGGGGGTTCACCCTGCAAGGAGCAGCTCAGAGTCAGCACAGGCTCAGACACTACAGGTACCCCCAAGGCCCCAGGAACACACTCACCTGTGCTCAAACTCACTGATGAAGTTCTCATAGAGCTGTGGGGACAGGGACAGGGACAGTCAGGGCAGAGAATATCCCAATCCTGCTACAACAGGTGCTTCTCACTCTATTTCCACTCTATTCCAGCTCATTTGAACATCCCTGGAAGTGTTCCAGGCCAGGCTGCAGCAACCTGGGCTAGTGGAAGGTGTCCTTGCCCATGGCATGGGGTGGGACTGGATGAGCTTTAAGGTCCCTCCCAACCCAAACCATTCCAGAATTCTGATTTTTCCAACAAATTGTACATCCAAAACAGAAATTCCTGCGCTGTCCAGAACACAGAAGCCCAAAACTGTTCATTTCAGAGAAAATTATCCCCACGGCCTCCTTCCAGCTGCGAGGAGGGGCCCAAGTGAAACATCTCTGAATACCCAGCACTCCATCCTGCATTTGGAACCCCTTGTTACAAAAGGGAATGAAAAATAATCCATCTGCACCTCCCAAAAATCTTAAGTAAATCAAAGTGAAAAATGACTTTGAAGGTTATAAATTGAGACATTTAATTTTAGCAGATTGTTCACACCTTCAGGCTCACATGGGGCAAATACCCTGGGAGCTGAGTCCACCTGTTTGGTAATTCTCCAGGAGAATTAGGGAAGGGAGAAACCTCAGGCTGAGTTTTCCCTGGCACACAAACCCCATCCCTGTGTCATGGGAAGATCCAACAGCTCACCTTGATAAGCCCATCTCCCTGGGCAAAGCAGGGGTCCTGCACAAAGTCTAAGACTTGCAGAGTCAGCTGGTGCCACAGCCTGGGGACACAAAACACCCCCCTGTGAGACCACACTGCACCACAGTCCCACTGTGTCACCTGAGCCCAGCCACCCCCTGCACACTTGTGTGTCCCATCAAGCCCCCCAGAGTCACCTGGGCATGGACATCCCTATGTCACCTGAGCCCAGACACCTCCTGCACTCCTCTGTCACCTGAGCACTACCACCTCCTACATCTCTGAGTCACCCGGCCACAGCCCCCCTGCACATCTCTGTGTCACCTGGGCACAGCCCCTCCTGCACACCTGTGTGTCCTCCAACAAACTCCTGTGTCACCTATGTCACCTGTGCTCAGCCACCTCCTGCACCCTCTGTCACCATAAAACTTCCACCCCCTGCACACTTGTGTGTCACCTGCTGATCCCTCCCTGTGTCACCTGGGCATGGGCTTCCATGTGTCACCTGGGCACAGCCCCCCATGCACCTACAACCCAATGTCACCTGGGCACAACTCCCTCCATGCAACGTGTGTCACCTGGGCATAGCCTCCCATGCCCACCTGTGTGTCACCTGTTGAGCCCCCGGTGCCACCTGGGCAAAGCAACCTCTATGTCACCTGTGTCACCTGGGCACAGCCCCCTGCACATCTCCGTGTCACCTGAGCACAGCCCCCACGTGTCCCCTGTGCACAGCCCCTCCCGCACCCCTGTGTGTCCCCCCCTGCCCCCGCAGCCGCGGGGCCTGACGAGCGAGGAGCGAACCGGCAGTGCTGCGCACCCCAGGCACAGAGTCACCCCATGGGGATCCCCTGCACGGCCGCGCTTGAAACCTCGTGGGTACA
>NW_008656264.1:0-14365 GCF_000695815.1 Acanthisitta chloris | reverse complement strand
TCTCCAAACTCCCAGGTCCCTTTCTGATATCACAGTCTGAGCAGCAGCCTAAGTTATGAGCTCCTAAAGCAGATATGGAGTGGGGAAAAGTAGACAAAGTTGGGCTACAGAGGCAGGCTAAGACTTCAGACTTGTCCAGGAAGTCCTCAGCCCATAAACCAGGTACCCTCCAAAGATTTTCCCTGTGATTTAAGCAGCACTGTAATCTGAAGAGGAATTAACACAAACACAAGGTATCAACTAGGTTTTGCCTTTCAAATTCCCTTTATAAGAGAGTCTGAACTCGAGTGCACATGAAAAGGGACAGGAACTGTGCCCTGGGGAGACAGATAAAGAGGATAAGAAAGAGAAAGTGAGAGACCCATGACACAGCACAGGAATCAGTATGAGAGAGAAATGAGCTTTGAGGATTCAGCTACAGCGGATGAAGGTTCAAAGGGTGACCCTGATGCACTTGAGTTACCTCAGCAAGAACATCCACATGATCACAGAGCAGACAAAGCAGTTCCCTTTTGAGAAGGGAACAACACTTCCTTCTGTTAGCAGACAATGCAGTGAAATTGTGACCCTCTAAAGAGTATCAGGGGAAGCAATTTTGCCAGGAACTGAGATTTCTGTTTGTGCCCCTACACAGAGATGTGTACTGACTCTCAAAGAGCAAACAGGAAAGGTCCCTGGGGGTTCCAAGGAAATTCCCCTGTCCACATGTGAGTCAGGCTGTCACGTCCTGACAGGGATGAAGTCAGAGTTCCTCATTACCCTTGCTCAAGACTGATATTTGTGTCTCGTAGGTGACTCTCTCACATTCCCCTTGAAGTCAGGAGCTTTATTAAGAACCAGACTATGCCTGTGGTTACTTGGGGATAAAAATAAATCTGTCCATCCCAAAGGATTGACATGGAGGACACAAGTAGGAATTAGTGGGAACATGAGTCAGAAAGTGCTGGAGAGTTCAATTTCTACATGTACAGGAGCTGTCGAATACAAGATTTCCTGAGTTGTCAGAAAAATGACAATGTTTGGTTTTCCACCAAGACAAAATTCCCCAAGGAATGAAAGTCTCTCTGAGGAGGGGAAAATAAATAATTAACCAACAAATCCAAACAAACAAACCCACCAGGAACCCAAAAAAACCCACAACCCAAACTCAAAGAACAAATACAGTTGAGCAACTAGAAAATTCCTTCAAGCTCCACCTTCACCCAGTACCATACACTCCACAAAGCTGCACTAGAGGATCCTCGTGAATGTTGGAGCTTCGGAATGCAACAGATGTTGCATTTAGCTCTCCTAAAAACCAAGATTACATTTTGTTTATACTCATTACTTAGATATGGATCAACATTCAAGGCATGAACTGTGCCCTATTTTAGGAGCTTCTATTTAAGTCATTAAAATTAGCTATGGGTATCTTGGCCAAAGCAGAATATAACATAAACATAGGAAAGTACTGATCTTAATACCCAAAGGGCTTCACTTTCATGTTTTTAGAGTAGAAAGAGCTGCACATGGAAGAAGAAAATAGCAACCATATGGGTGAACAAGGAACAAAGGAAAACTCTTTAATACAGCTCTCCAAAGAGAAAGACAGGGAAAACAGACAAGAACGAGGGTTTAATGCAAGAGATGACTGAGACAAGCTTATTCCACTTCCAAGCACAATTTATTCTGAATGGCTAAGTCAAGAATCTCTGTCTCATAAGGAAAGGAGATTTAAAGCTGAGAAAGGACTATCTCTTCCTCTCGTCTATGTATTTTTGACTTAATGAACAAATACTCTGAGTTCTGAAGGAGTCTAAAACTGCCAAGACCCTGTAAACATCCCCAGTTCTACAAACACAGATCACTTTAGGCTGATAACACTCCTTCTGCAAAACACCAGCTCAGTGTGAGACAGCAAACCACATGAACCAGGAGCAATCACTCACTTCCAGCTTAGGCAAGGTAAGAAACCATGACCAAACCGAACCCTGTCCTTCCCTCAGCTGTAATTCTCATCCTACAAATGCCATACCTCTACTGGCAAAAGTGTCCCTTGGCCACAAATAGCAGTGACTACAGAAACTAGATCTGACCCACTGCATAATCACTGCCAGTGCCATAACTGCACTAAAGCTAACAGAGACACTCTGAATGAGATTTGCAGGATGTGTTTCAGCAGGGACCAGCAAATAGGAAGCACGTAAAAGATTTTGCCCTAAAATTCTAGGCACTTCACCTACCTTCTGAAAGATAAGCCTTCCGTTAAAAAAGATGAGTAACTTTGCTAAGAGTGATGCTCTCTGTATTTCTTTACAGATTCAAGCTTATTGCTAGTTCTCCAGGGAGGCTGTGGCTGCCCCAACCCTGGCAGTGTTCAGAGCCAGGTTGGATGAAGCCTTGAGCAACCTGGTGTGGTGGGAGGTGTCCCTGCCCAGGGCAGGGGGTTGGGGCTGGATGATCTCTAAGCTCCATCCCAACCCTTAAATTCTATGATTTACACCCAGTGAAAATAAATGATAGCAGCAACTATTTGCTTCTCTTTTTCTGGTTTTCATCAGGAAAAAGTGTTCATGATTCTATTTTGGCTCTGGTTCCTGTTTTTCCTTTTTGCTTTTTACACCCAGAATGGTTCTAGGACAACCCATTCAAGACAGCCCCAACTGTTTGGGAGAACAACCCCCTCCATGCGGTTGTCCTTTCCCAGAACATCTCTCCCTCATCAGCCTTGAACTATACCAAGAGGTCAAGCAGTTTCAACTGACTCTTTAATTGCTATTGGAACACCAATTCAGTTAACATTCCCAAAGTGATACTTTGGCACAACCCACACAAAACAATTCCTCCAAAGAAGTTCATTTAAATGGGCCTTTTCTTGTTAGGGCAAATAGCACACTGAGAAATTATGCAAGAATAATGTCAGCCTGGTGTGCTGCACATCACATGCCAAACTCTGTGAGATGTGGCTAATGATCTACAGGACCATCTGAGCTCTGCCTGGGAAGGCTTGTTGCAATATGCTTCTCTTCAGGTAAGGGCACACACAAATCCTGCTCAATATAAATGGCAAAACAGAATGTAATGGAATTGGTTTTGCTACAGGGTTAGTCTTATTTCACATCCTCCAGGAAGGTTATCTAGCCCGGCATGCCCTGGTAGAGGCTTCAAAATCAATGTCCAGTCAGCACATTTCCCTGCTGCACTAAAGAAATGCCTCCAAAGCCAAGCAGCCTTCACTCCACAGCACAGTCCTGAAGAACCCACAACTGACACACAGAATCATAGGATTTAAGGGTTGGAATGGACCTCACACATCATCTAGTCCCAACCCCCTGCCCTGGGCAGAGACACCTCCTCACCACATCAGGTTGCTCAAGGCTTCATCCAACCTGGCTGTGAACACTGCCAGGGTTGGGGCAGCCACCATATCCCTGGGCAACCTGGGCCAGTGTCTCACCACCCTCATAGTAAAAACTTCTGCCTAAGATCTAACCTAAACTTCCCTCCTTCAATTTGTCCCCATTGCCCCTTGTCCTGTCCCTGCTGCTCCTAACATAGAGTCCCTCTGCAGCTTCCCTGGAGCCCCTTCAGCTCCTGGAAGGTGCTCTGAGGTCTCCACACAACCTTCTCTTCTCCAGGCTGAACAGCCCCAACCCCCTCAGCCTGTCTTCTCAATCTCTGAAGGGCCTACAATGAGCTCGAGAGGGACTCAGTGTTAGGAACTGCAGTGATAGGACAAGGGGTAATGGGTTCAAACTGAAGGAGGGGAAGACTAGTTTGGATGTGAGAAAAAGGTATTTTACGCTAAGGGTGGTGAGACACTGGCACAGGTTGCCCAGGGAGGCTGTGGCTGCCCTGACCCTGGCAGTGTTCACAGCCAGGTTGGATGAAGCCTTGAGCAACCTGACCTAGTGAGGAAGTGTCCCTGCCCAGGGCAGGGGGTTAGGACTAGATGATCTGAAAGGTCCATTCCAACCCCTAAATTCTATGATTCTAATCTTCTAAGGGATCTACATCAGATGCTTAATTCTTATTGAACAAAATCATTCCAATATTCCAATCTTCATTAATCTGCAAACCAGAAGAAAACTCTGAAGGTGGTTTTATCTGTAACTGAGGACATGAGGAGTTGTTTTTATGACAGACAATGAAATCAAACCAAAACGTTTATGTAAGGGAACAGAAACAACCTGAAAGCACAGGAGCTTTAGTTCATATTGAGACCTGAGGCTGTTTGAGTACTGAATGTTTTAAATGTCTCTTGTCCTGAAGTCCTGCATGGGAAGTTCCCACCATGCTACAGACTAGAATGAAATGTATTTTTGATGCCATGAAATTGGTGGAAAGGCAAAGGCTGATACATACCTTTTCCTGGCTTTGCTTTATCTATAGAAGAGCAACAAACTCAGGCTCACACAGGTCTCTAGGCTGGTGGCACAGATCTCCCATGAATGGCTCCTTGGTGGCCCAAGCAAAGCCAAATTCAATTCTCATCTGCTTCCTAAGAGATGGAAAGAGATTGTAGAAAATTCTAGGGTTTATCTATCTCCTTTTCAATATTATGTTAAGAAGTTCTCTTCCTAATTTGTTTCTTTCCACACCCAGGTAAGTATGGAAATCTTACATGCTGAGAGAGTTGGTTGCCCTAAAGGAAGTTCTCCTGTGGGGAAGGATGGCAAACTGCTCAAGTTAACAACTCAAAGAACAAAATACCTACTCATTTCCTCTGACTACTTCTGCTCTCTGCAGCACCTCTTGCACATCACTGAGCTGAAATCCCATTTCCTAGGCAGAACGTCAGGTACGGAATAGCACAGAGTCACAGACTAATCACAGCTGGAAGGGACCCTTGAGCATCATCCAGTCCAACCCCTGGCCCTGCACAGGACATCCCTGACCATCACACCCTGTGCCTGAGAGCATTGGCCAAACACCTCTGGAGCTCTGTCAGCCTTGGGGCTGTGCCCACTGCCCTGGGAGCTGTTCAGTGCCCAAACACCTCTGGGGGAAAGAACCATTTGCTAATCTCCAGCCTAACCCTCCCCTGACACAACTTCAGCCCATTCCCTGGGTCCTGTCCCTGAGGGCCAGAGAGAAGAGGTCAGTGTTGCCCCTGTACTTCCTTCCCTGAGGAAGTTGTATCCAGCCATGAGCTCTGTCCTCTGTCTCCTCTTCTCCAGGCTGAACACACCAAGTGCCTCAGCCACTCCTCATGTGCCTTCCCCTCAAGACCCTTCACCACCTTCATTGCCTCCTTTGGACACTCTCCAATAACTCAATATCTTTCTTATATTATAGACATTATATAATATGAAGTTCCAGGTGCAGGGAAAGGAGTTTATCCCAACTTGGATGCCTTTTGATCAACTCCTGGATGTTCTACCCAGAGTTCCCCTGAAAGAAAGGAAATCATTCAGCCTTGGAAGAGAAAAACGATTCTTTCTGTTCCCTAATTTTCAATGGCTCCAAATGTATCCACCACAGACTCAGCATCTTTCTAGATGGAGACCCAAACAAAGGTTGCTTGTTTGGCTGTTCTGCAACAGCACAACGTGACTCAGAGCAGGGATTACTGACTGCACCTTCGGTTCAGGCAGGGAAATGCTGCCACTTGGAAGCTCACGTGGCCAGCGGCTTCAGCACGAGGCAGCAACTGCAGGGCAGCAAACAACCCATCTAGATAGAAGATGTGATTGCAGTGTGAAGTAAAGATACTTAAACTAGCCTAGAGCATCAGGAGCAGCTCAGTCAGGGCACTGTGAAGCTGGTTATGACCTCGCTGGCTTTGACATTTGTGCCACCACGGTGTGTATGTACGTGAGAGGAAATTAGAAACGTGCTCACCTCACATGAGCACTTAAAAGAGTAACTGCAAAACCACTGCTAGCAGTAGTTTTGCCCCACACTTGTATTTTAAGCACCCACTGTCACCTTCCTTCAAAAGGAAAGAGTAAAACTGCATTGCATAGTCAATGGGAAGACATCACAGCCCTGACTGCCGGTGTTCAGGCACACCTAGGCATACAATACTCATACTAAGCAGCTGTTTGGTTTTCATTACAGAATATGTATCATGCTAAAAAAACCACAACTGAGTCAACCTGAGTTATTTTGTACAAACTCATCTTTATGTTACAGCTTATGTGGCTTTCTGCTGTTCTGAGCAATGCTATTTACTTGGCTGGAGAGAACTACTGGGAAAAACATCCCCCTTATGCTCAACCTGTTGAGAGAGTTGTTTCTCAGACAGCTCAGCTCTACAGTTCACAGGTACTGAAGTCAAACTGAAGAGTGCAGCAGGGCATCAATAACTTGCTTTCCTGCACAGAACACCTATTTATGCCTTGCATCCACCCTACTAGGAGACCAGTTTGACTGAAGCAAAGCAGTTCCTGGACAATCTTCTGAAATGTTCTACAAGCTCTACCAGCTGTTTCTGATCCAGCAGGAAGATGAATTTCCATATGTCTACAGTTTTGCCATTGCATTTACACTGTTTTCCTAACAGTTTCTCTCGTTCAACCCTCCCTCCCTCCCTCCCACACGTGCAGTGTTGTCACAAAGCAAACAGTCACTACATAAACATGTCAATTTAGACAGCTACATCTGGAAAACACACCTCTTCCTGCAGTAACCAGGGAAGAAAGGATGCAATGCCAAAGGCACAAGCTCCTGCTTAGGAAGATTCTCAGTATTACTCCAGCCTAGAATCTGTGACTTCAAAACATGATGCATTCAATTAATTCAAGGAATTGTACAAACCCATTTGTCTTACTGAGGACTCCAAGGTTGCTCATGTTCATCAAGTCACAACACCTTGGCATGACTCTGAAGAGCTTCAGTCAGGCACCGACCTCAGGGCCCTGACAGCATTCAGGGAGTCTCCCTTGAACCACTGAGCAGTTCCTTTATCATTCCAACAAGCAACCTCCTCAACTCAAAATACCTCATTACACATCAACAACACCCAACCCCAATCACTGTCACCATTTTATTGAGGTCAGAAACACACCTGGACCTTGACAGGCTAGAGGATGGGCAGAGTAGAACCAACTGAGATTCAACAAGGGCAAGTGCAGGTCCTGCCCCTGGGGAAGGACAACCCCAAGCACCAGCACAGGTTGGCACTGACCTGCTGGAGAGCAACTCCAAGGAGAAGGACCTGAGGGTCCTGGTGGACAACAGGCTGTCCATGAGTCAACAGTGTGTCCTTGTGGCTAAGAAGACCAATGCATTAAGAAGAGGATTGCCAGAAGGTCTAAGGAGGTGAACCTGCCTCTCTGCTCAGCCCTCGTGAGGCCACACCTGGAGGATTGTGTCCAGTTTTGGGCTCCTCAGGACCAGAGGGACATGGAGCTCCTGGAGCAGGTCCAGGGGAGAGCGAGGAAGATGCTGAAGGGACTGGAGCACCTCAGTGATGAGGAAAGGCTGAGGGAATTGGGGCTGTTCAGCCTCGAGAAGAGACAACTGAGAGGGACCTCATGAATGGATTCAAGTCCATGAACTGGAGATGCCAAGAGGATGATCAGACTCTGCTCATTGGGGAAACCAATAAAGCAAAAAGGATCAGCAAAAACTGATTCCCAGGAGTTCCACCTGAGCACAAGGAAGAACTTCTTTCCTGTGCAGTCACTGAGCACTGAACAGATTGCCCAGAGAGGCCATAAATTCTCCCTCACTGGAAATATGCCAGAACTGACTGGACACAACCCTGAGCCATGTGCTCTAGGGTGGCCCTGCTGAAGCAGGGAGATTGGACCAGATGGTGGCCCCTTCCAACCTCACTGATTCTGGGATCAGAGTCCTCTTTGGCTTGGACTAACCTTCCCAACAATCTCATCTGCAGCTTCTTTTCCCCTGCTGTAACCCTCTACTTTCAGAAGTCAAAACCAGCAGAATATCGAGCAGAGTAGCTACTGTCAGTCTTCAATTGTGAGGAAAATATGCCAGTTAATCCTACTCTTGCTCTGTTCTGTGTCAGTGGGAAGGAGGACCATGATTCCTTACCTACTGCCAATTTGCATATTGCTCACCACAGGGAACATTTGCCTCCAGGGCAGCAGGGACACCAGCCTACCCAGGCTGATCTCATACTCTAGGGCCAAGTCACACCCCACCCCAGGTTTCCCCTGGGCCACAACCTTCATGAGGAAATGGAATAAAGTGGCATCAGGGGAAGGTCAGATTGGGCGTTAGGAAAAGGTTCTGTACTGGGAGAGTGGTGGTTCACTGGAACAGGCTCCCCACAGCACCAAGCCCACCAGAGTTCAAGGAGCATATAGACAACACTTTCGGTCACAGTTTTAAGCAATTCTGCAAAGAGCAGGGAACTGGGGTTGATCATTCTTATGGTTCTCTTTCAACTTGAGATATTCTATGACTCTTGAGCTTGAGTCTATGCCCTCTCATCCTCCTGCTGGTTGCCTGGGAGAAGAGACCAACCCCCACCTGACTCCAACCTCCTGTCAGGGAGTTGCAGAGGGTGAGAAGGTCTCCCCTGAGCCTCCTCTTCTCCAGGCTGAACACCCCCAGCTCCCTCAGCCTCTCCTCATGGCACTTGTGCTCCAGTCCCTTCACCAGCCTCATTGCTCTTCTCTGGACCTGCTCCAGCACCTCAATGTACCTCCTGAACTGAGGCGCCCAGAACTGCACACACTTCTTACCAGAAGGAACCTTACCAGCTAAACACACCTCGCTGGAGAAAGCTCAACACAGGCAGTGGCTGCAGTGCTGCTATGAAACACTACAGTGGTCAGAGATCAGACTCTGTGAGCAGTTCACACGTGCTCACCAGCACTGATCCCTCAGACATCAGCAAGCCACTCATCAGAGATGTAAACACTCATCAGGCAGATACACTGCAAGTGGACTCAAGCCACAGAAAAGCCTTTCCCAGGGTATGTTCATCTCCTTTATCCCTAACTCTACTAGGTCTGACAAGTGTAAAACCAAAAAAAGTCTGCAGGTGCTAAATAAAGGGGTGGAAGGTATAGAAGTATGAATCCATAGCTGAATGCTCGTGGAAGAACATAGTGAAGTCAGTTCTTGCAGGCAGATAGCTTCAGAGAGGAAGGAAAAGAAGGAAAGTTTGCTTTGCCAGTTGACTGTTATGTTTCCCACTAAAATGCCGCATGCATATCTGTTGGCAAGTTCAAACCACAGGCTCTGAATATAGAATTACAGGATCCTGGTGTGAACTTCCTAGAATATTTGTGATTAACTTACCAATTGGCTGCTCTTGTACTAAACCAGCAGCACAGGGGACATGACCACTGATGACTAAGAGACCTTGCTGCTGGGGGCACCACTTAGCTGTCAGATGGACAAACACCAGCTTTAAGAGACTGAAATCTAACACACAAACAAGTTCTACCTTTTGAAAGCCCAGCCATCAGAAAACATGCCTGAACAGCCAGAAAACTCCCACACCACCATTAGCTGCAGTCACCACGCACTCCAGGTTTATTTCCTGGTTTAAATTTCCTGGTATAAATTCCAGGTTTAATAGTGGAGCAGGACCAAAATCCTCAGAACTTCAGGATGCTTTGCACTGCCTGAGGTAAAGACTACATGCCAGCTCAGAGCTGCAGGCCATCAGCACCCAGCAGGAAGTTTTGGTTCACTCCTCAGCTGCTGTCAGCACTGCCTAGAAGATATATATACACACACACATATATATACATAGCTCTGACATCCTGAGTGTCCAACCTCCACCCCCTACACATGTGAAAGTTCTTCTGGCTGATGCTGTTGCTTACTTTCCTTGTGCCAGAAAAATACTACTTCAAACATACTAATATGAAGGTCTCAAAGCATAGACTGAAATGATTTAGAGACTAGGCCTAGTCCTTTAAACCATGTTAAAAGTGTACAGTTTGGAGTTTTTTTGGTATAGTTTATGCCCTTTATTTAATTCCTTTGAAGGAATCATAGAATCATAGAATTTAAGGGGTTGGAATGGACCCAGTCCCAATGCCCTGCTCTGGGCAAGGACACCTCCTCACTAGATCAGGTTGTTCAAGGCTTTATCCAACCTGACTTTGGACACTCCTGGCTCCACATGGACACTGAGCTGCTGACCACAGTTCTCTGCGTGCAAAACAAGTAAAAGTAGTTTCTAGCATCAGAATATAAGGAGTAAATAAATAAACCTCTGCACCAACCAAGAGTGCTCCACCAGCCATGCTAGGCCAGACACAGACAGCCTATCCAGGCCTCTGGCAATGAAGAAACAGTCAAAAACAGATGTCGAGGCAAGAAAGAGCTTAGAAACATGGCAAGCATATGATGCTTCTCCCAAGTATTCTTCCATCTGTGGCTTATTTGTTTCCTTGAGTTGAATGCAATTTCCAAATAACTTCTCTCACCATCATCAAACTGGAAATGTTGAATTATTTGCCATGAGCATTTACATAAAGAACCAATCAAGTCTGACAACTTCTGCACAGCCATTTCAAAAGGCTAGTGGATAAGAGCATGAAAGACTTAGACTAGGCTAAGCAGCTGATTTTACCAAGATAAGGAGGGGTGGGAATGCACAGCCAAGGGAAGAGTCCTCCCCAGGATACCTGATTTGCACTTCAGACCTAACTTGGTAGAACAGGTCAGGTGTGCACTGTGATTTACTGGGTGACACACAAACATACATTTGAAGCACCATGGCAAGCAAGTTTAGTTTTTCCTGGAAATACGTGAGATTGTTCTAAATAATCAAGTGAGAAGCAATACAAGATGAGCAGAGTGATGAGTGCAAAGGACACGTTTTAAATCGTCCAGAAGCTCAGCAATTAAACTTGTGCAGCACTAATATCCATGCATACTTAGCTTTTGATCCAGCACCACTACTGAGGATACTCACTCACATCACTCATTAAGGTCGCATCTTGCACAACCAACCTCTGTACTGCAGGAATGAAGCCTCAGTGTGTTGAAGCTTAGGGTCCTATAGCTGTGTCCAACCCTTACCAGAACAACAGATAACCATGCAAACCACTCTGCAATTAAAACACAGGGGGCTGGAGTCACAGAATCATGGAATTTTAGGGGTTGGAATGGACTTTAGGGACCATCCAGCCCCAACCTCCTGCCTTGGGCAGGGACACCTCCCACCAGAGCAGGTTGCTCAAGGCTTCATCCAACCTGGCTGTGAACATTGCCAGGGTTGGGGCAGCCACAGCCTCCCTGGGCAACCTGGGCCAGTGTCTCACCACCCTCACAGGGAAAACTCTTCCTAATATCTAACATAAATTTCCCTCCTTTGGTTTGTCCCCAAAATAATGCTGATAAGCAACAACAAAAATAAACATGCATTCACATACCAAATACGAGATGAACCGAGAAAAGTCAAAAAGAAGATGCATTCCAGTTCACCTTGTTTAATTATGTATGGAAGTAAAGTAGTAGTTACTACCAAGTATCTTCTCATTTTTCTCGGCCATCTTCCATATTTGTACACTATACATTGTTCAAAGTAGGTAGGATGGGTGCAAACTTTCGGCCATAATTTTCTCATAATAAAAATAAATAAATTGATTAAATAGAGAAAGCAATAAGTATGACAATGAATGAAGTCAAAATCATCCAACAACTGATGAATTTATGCCAAACACATGAAACTGGAGAATACAGATGTAGTTGCTGCTCCCATCAGGTGTTTATATACTCTAAACTCGGTCAAAAATAATGAAAAAGAACAGGACTAAAAAAAATAAGCATGACAGGGAAAACATTTCTCCTAACATCTCCTCTGACTCTCCGAGTACTGAGGTGCTAAAGGATTTTAAATCCCCTGGATGAGAGTTTCCTGCTGGATTTCTGTTGTATGTGATGCCCCTGTAAGTGATTCATGAGAATTCAGTAATAAGTCAGGTTAATAAACAGACAAAAAATGTTAAATTTTAAGCTCCTCCTTACTACGCAAATTCCAAGCTTACTTGCTGCCCCCTGGTAGAGATAAGAGAGTGAGACCATAAAGAGGTGAGAGCCACAGGCCAAGGTCTCCAGACACGTTGCAAGAGTGTAAGACCCACACAAAATAAAAACGATAAATTAATAAATGACACAGACTTTTTAATCCCCTTGTGATTTAACATCAGCATTACAGTGTCCACAAGGTCCCTTTCTTCTTCATCAGGAGAAAGCACATATCATAGAATGCTAGAATCAGCCAGGTTGGAAGAGACCTCAAAGATCATCAAGTCCAACCCTACCGTGGTTACTAGACCATGGCACTAAGTGCCACATCCAGTCTCAGCTTGAAAACCTCCAGGGATGGTGAATCCACCACCTCCCTGGGCAGCACATTCCAATGCCTGGTCACTCTCTCCCTAAAAAATCTCTTGCTAATATTCAGCCTAAACCTCCCCATGTGCCCTGGGAGCTTCTATTTTTTTCCAAGACTGATGCCAGCTGTTAATAAACCAAAGCCCAACACAGTCTAGTCCTGTCTTGGCAACTCCCACTGTTTTCCAGCAGCTCAAGCCAACAGGGAGATGGTGCAAGAGCCCATCCCTGGCTCTGAAACGCGTGAGGAGGGACACTGGGCTCAACACTACCTCCAACGACAGAGAATAACAAGGAAGACGTGTTATGACACTCTTAGTACAACACAGCAACACTTTTCAACTGGTGCTCTGCAAATGCAGCTTCAGCAATCCTGCTACCATGTCCTGGGGAGCAGCAGGAACTCCTACTGCAGTGCTAAGCAGGCAGCAGCACCAGTAGTGTCCCTGCCCCAGGGTGCAGAGGAGCTGCAGCTGCTGGAAAGGCAAGTGTGGAGCTCTGATCTGCCCCGAGATAGGTATCACAGGCTGCTTCCCCTGGCACAAGGAGAACCACCTCTGGAGCTTTCCAGATCCCACCTAAAGCCAGGGCCTGAATCCTCAGCTAACAAGGAATAAAATACTACAATAAGAATAACCTACTGAAAAAAAAAGGGCTCTAAAACCAGACTTGGAGTCACTTATTTTATGGTGTATGATAAAAAATCTGAAGGGCCTAAGGGAAATTACCAAAGAACAATCTCACCAAGACAATTCCTCTGTTGAAATAAAGCTTATCACCCACGTGGGTCTGGCTTACTAGAAACTAGGAGCAATTGCCCACAAGAGACTCCCCACAGTAAAACATGTCAGTCCTAAAACTGATGCAGCTTTTTTCCAAGAAACAGTGCAAAGGATGCAGAAAGCATGGGAGAAATATTTCACCATAGCAAGAGATTAAGAAATGCAAGAAGCAAAAGCTCTTCAACATCTCCTCCCCCACCTCCCGAAAGTGCCGCTGAATAACTTTTTGGCAGATTCATTTCCCCTCTTCCTTCTTCTCCATTCCTGACACAGGAAAAGCCGTTTGGGACTAGATTGTGACACAAAGTGACACAGCAAATGAACTTCCCTCCCCAATGTCACCGAGAGGAAATGGGAATACCGCACAATTCTGCAGCTCCGCAAGTTTCACAGGGGCAGATCTAGGTTCTTCATGTTGCCACTGACAAATTTGTAAAAAATCCGGTTAAACGTGAAAACAAATAACATACTAAGCAAGATTATTTTCCCCAAGAGCAACTTCAGAGGCAAGAGCCTTTACAGACCTCGTTTTCCAGCACAGTCTGACCCTTTACATGACAGAGGGGAGTTCGCCAACTTCACAGTCAAGAACGAGACACTCATATGACTAAGACCACAAACCACTTCCCCAGTCTGTGCTCTCCCACCTCCTCCACCCCAGGCCTGTCAACCACAACCCACACTCGCTCCTGCAGACTGGAGATGCTGCCTGCCACAGCACAGAGGGCCAGTCAGCCCCTTGCTCTGTCCCAGCCAGGCACTGCCTGCACCCCGTGCCCTCTGAGCATCAAACCCTCACGATCCGACTGCCGTGGTGGCAGGGAGTGTCATGTCTGAAGGGCTGGCGAGCAGCGTTTGGAAGTCCAAGTCTGGATACTCAACACCAGACATGGAGAAGGGATGAACAGGAGCTATAACCTCTCTAACTCCTACTCCAATCTGCAGTCAGTAATCACCTCGTCAGGCAGAAGAAAGTAAACTGGCGCTGCAAACTTCCCTGTGCATTTTGCAGAGACCAAAACTCCCAGACAGGAGCAGTTGGAAGGCCTTTTCTAGTACATCAAAACTGTGTTTCTTTTCCAGACTTCACCCTGCAGCCAGACCCTGTGCTGCAGGTGGCTGTCCCACAGTGCCGAGCCCCAGGACACCTCTCCTGGGGCCACCACTCCATCTCCTGCTGCTTCTCAGGATGGCCAAGCTGTCCGAGCGAGCTCACCCGGCCACAGTCTGTCCCATCAACAGCTCCTTCTGGCTGAGCCAGAACTGGGGGGAAAAAGTCATACGGATCGCGAGAAAATTGAGTGCACCATCAGCAAGTTTGC
>NW_008656263.1:16895-20096 GCF_000695815.1 Acanthisitta chloris | reverse complement strand
GCGTGCAGGGGGAGCGTGGGACTGCGGGGCAGGGCACAGGGCATGGAGCCCCTCGTGGGCAGGCTGCAGGACAGGGCGTGACCGTGGGTTGTGGGGCTGCGACGTGGGATACGGGGCTGCCGTGCGGGGCAGGGAATGGGTTGGGTAGGGCCTGCGGCTGTGACACAGGGCGTTGAGAGGGAGATGTGGGGTAGGAGTGGGACGGTAGCGAGACGGAGAGGCTGTAGACCCCTACAGAGGTGAGGCAGACATGCGTGGCACAGAAGACAGCGGTAGGAAGGGAGCTCCTCGCTGAGATGCTGTGGGAGGTGGCTACTGCACTGGCCCCTGCTTCTGGGGTTCAAGGCGCTGACTGCCTTTACTGTGGTTTCTCCATCTTTCCTAGAAGGGCTTGAGGCATTTGGTAATTTTTCTTGGAGCAGCAGTGTGGTGACCTTATTACATTAGGGAAGCTGCAGCTGCAGGAATGTGGCTTTCCAAGGTTAAGTGGCATGTTAGTGTTTCTAGGCAGTGGCTTTAGCATGTTTTGGGAAGGAGCTGAGAGAGCAGAGAAGGACCATGTAGGTTACATCACACAGAGGGGTAACTTCTAGGCCTTTCCCAAGGCTGATGGATTGTGATCGATCTGTGGTATCTTGGTGATGAGATGAGCTGGCAAAACAGGAAACTCACCCAGTGATCTGTGTAACAGAATGAAGAAAATGCCGAAGAAATCTGCAGGAATTCACTGAACTGTGTGACATTCGAGATGTCGCAGAAGAATTGCACAAAGTCTCTGACGTATTTGGGATAGACACAGGGAAGGATAACCTTAAAACTGCCATTGTCATCTGTGGTTGTATTACAGAAATGCCCGGAGAAAGCTTTGTCTCTTGGAAGCCACACAAAGAAGTGTCCTTTGCCCACCTCCAGCTCTCTCAGCTGTGTGGCTCTTGTGACAAACCCACCCTGACAAGCAGAGGGACTGGCAAGTGTCCTTGCTCCCCTCTGAACTCATAAAGAATCACACATCGGAAAGAATTAAATGGCATCATGAAAGGGGAGGTTTTGTCTAACCTCATGGCCATTGTGCAATTGTTGAAAGGAACACATTGAGCTTCCCCCGTGTGTTACTGAGCGTCACTTAGCAAGGGGCTGTCACAGGTAGCTTGGGCTGCACGGGTCAGTGGGTGGCAGGAGGAGCCTGAACTCATCTTCATTAAAAGATGGAGAGAGGATACTGTTATCACTGAATCCATCACATGATTTCTGTGAGTGCTGTACTTATGTTTTGAGAATGAGGGGGAGACAGGGATGGAAGTCCTGCAGAAGTGATTAATGCCTGGAAGGACACTGCATGAAAGAGGGACAGACGTGTCAGGAAAGGGAATAGGTTGGTTCAGAGCAGTAATGCAGCACAGGGTAAATGGCTTCCTGCTGTTTACTCTCTCGGACCACAGGAGCCCCAGAACAGGAAAGCAGACCCTCCTGGTAAAGAACAGAGCGAGCTCCTTGCCGAGCCAGGCCAAGGGGCTGCTGACCACGGGGAGCATCAGTACACAGCTGTGGTTTGATTGTCACTCTGCAGCTCTTTCCTGTTAAGCAAGGAACCAGCAGCTCTGTGTAGGTGCTGCTTTTGATCTCTGCAGAAACAGATGGGCAGAGCCTTTAGCTGCAAAGACAAGAACATTTGTCTCAGACCTTCTCCAGAGTGGTGCAGAGGCACAGAGGCTTTTCCTGACCCTGCAGAGCGGGATGCTGGCGTGAAGGGGCCTTCCAAGCTCTCCCAGCAGCCCATTCCACTTTGGCTGGTGTGTAGCACTCACTTGCTGTTTCACTGTTGTTATTCTGCATGGGTTTTTTTTTTTTGGCAGCATCTTAAGGTTGTTGCTCAAGGCACCTCCTGTTCAGCCTGCACCTGTCGACTCTGTAGCCTGCTGGGCTTTTCTTCCCCACAGCTCCCCTTATCTGTTCTGTCCCTCAGTCCAGGCTCCATCTCCCTGCTGTGCCAAGTGGGATTGGAAGCTCTGCCTCTGGAGTCAGGGCTGCCTGCTGTCAGAAAACAGTCATCCTATCCTCAGAGGCAGCTCTCTGATGTTAATACTGGAATTAACTGCTTAGGAAGAGCCAGTTAATGCTTGCAACAGCAGGAGATACTAGCTGAGACAAGGCCTGGGACAGCCCACGTGTGACCATAGGACATGCACAGAACTTTCCTAATGGGAAGGTGCCATGTTGGCAGCGGTGATGGGAATGGAGAACCTGCCCTTCTGCCAAGGTTCTTGCAGGATGCAGCAGGTTCTTACCAAAGCCTCCCGAGGAATGACTCTTCCCCCAGCTGAGTTGCAGGAATATGGAGAGAAGGTGAATGAGGCCATCTGGCAAGGTGTCTGAGTCAGAGCTGGAAACAGACTCCAGGAGTCCCAGCACTTTTGTCTTCCTCTGACCACAAAGCTGCCTTTCTCCTTACCCTCCATCTCGGAGGGAGTTTGTGCAGGTCTTGTCAGCACAGCATGGAGGTGATGGAGCCAAAGTGAGAAGCTGAGTGATCACTAGTGTTTGGGCTGCTTGCTTGGCCATTTCTCCCTTGGGAAGCACCTGGAGACCTGCCCTCTGTCTCCTCCCAATTTGCTCATGTTACAGAAGTGGTTTTTAGTGTTTCAGCTAAGTGGAGCACAATGAGGATTCTCTTAAGATCCACATACTGGTCATGGATGCATCCAGGCTGTGGGGAGGAGGTAGAGGCAAAGTGCAGGCAAGTTCTGCCCTGACTGGCTACTCTCAGCTCTGATCCAGATGAGGCAGTTCTCAGACTCAGGTGTGTTTGCAGGCAGGGCTGGAGGCAGGTCCACCTGCTAAGTGCACATGGCTCATTTGGTGCTTAGTGAGGAGCCAGCACAACCAGCCTTTCCCATTGCGGTGCCAGGATGCTTCCCATCATCCATCTCCAGTGCCATGCTTTCCTGACAGCCTGGGAGTCTCTTTGGTTCAGTTTCTTTACCTCCTTTCTCCAGGGGTGAAAGATGGAAGGTGGACAGTGCTGCAGCTCGTGGAAGCCCTGGGGTAAGAAAAGCCTTATACGTGTTATACGTGGGCCTTGCAGGGCACATTCCCACAGGGAGGCACAGTTAGAAGGAAAAGCATGCTTGTCCAGCTTCAGTGCTGGTAGATACTACAGCACACAGGATGTTGTCTGCTCACAGCATGGGGCCTAAGCAGCAC
>NW_008656263.1:15219-16872 GCF_000695815.1 Acanthisitta chloris | reverse complement strand
AGTGAGGCCGGAACAGCTCTTGGTGCTCTCCCAGTACTGAGGAGACATGTTGTGGCAAGCAGCAAGCTGCAGAGCACTCCTCACCTCAGTTGGGGCTGTCCCTAGTAGGAACTGCCTGAGCACACAGCTGCACAGCACCGTGTTATGAGTTGGCTAGCACTCAGCTTTTGCTTCTTTCTCTGAGCTGTCATGGCCTGAGCTGGTTTCTCCCAAGCTGGGGGCTGAATTTGCCTCACAGTAAGAGGATTTACCATTTTTTTGACCCTTGTGATCTTGGGAACATGGTATAAGAGCAATTTCTTTGTTCTGATTTGAGAACTTGGATTTCTTGCTGCATGGCTCTGGGGCTGGGTGCATGCATGCAGCACAGACAGGGGGAGAGGAGTCTGTTCTCACCCTGCCAGCAAGTCAGGCAGGATTTGGCCACCCTGCCCAGTGCGTGGTACCTCTTTGCTTTTGTAATTTGTCTGCTCAGGATGTGCTTCCTGTTTGGGTGTCCCTGCTCACAACAGGCCTCTTGGGCTTTCTCCCCACTTGGCTTAGGTTTTGCCTGGAGAACACAGATCCTCGGATGCGAGGGCGAGGCATCCAGCTGTTGTCACAAGTCCTGCTCCAGTGTTACTCCCTGCTCCAGGAGAAGGAAGGTAAGGGCTGCACTAGGCCCTTAAGTGGCAGGTTGGAGGCAAAGCCTGTGCCACTCAAGTGTCTGTCCTGCAGTTGCCAAAGGGATTGATTTAGCACTGTGACAGCTTTGTACATGTCTCTCAAGAGTCAAAGTCCAAGGAGGACACGAGGCCTCACGCTGCAGTCTTTTTGCCAACCTCACTGCACAGTTCAGGTCATTTTCTGAACACACCAGAGTCCTAGACTGCAGCTGGTGCCCCTGACAGTGTGTGGGTGTTGCACACCAAGGTGTGCTCAGCGCCACGTGGGACACCTTAGGGACACATCTGAATATCAACTTCCTTGGGTGGTGATTCAGTGCAGAAAGAGCATCATTCGCAAAGCGAGTCACTGCAGCCTGCCCAGGTTCACTCAGAGGGAACCCTGGGGCCTGCTCGGGATGGGAGGTCAATGTAAAGATGAGAGTGGACTAGAGGAGAGGAGTGGGGAGAGGAAGATGCCCTGTTTATGGAGGCAAGGAGAATGTTTGGCCCCGTTAAATGCCCCATAGCAACTGGCTGTCAGCAGGGGAAGCCAGTAAGTTAAGTGCTGACAAACTTTGGCTTGGACCTGGGAGCCTGGCAGATGGCATACTAAACGTGTGCCAGCAGGCTGACAAGACAGGGCCCCAGCTAGTAAATAAGGTGGAGGAAGGGAAGGATGGAAGTAAAAGGTGCTTAGTCCTTGGTGTTTTTCTGTCCATGAAACTCAGACTGGAGCCTGACAGGACCGAGAGCAGCTGCACTTAACGATTATCTCCTGGTGTAGCTGGAGTGAGCTGTGATGACTGTGATGGGAACTGGGATGCTTTGGAGGGACAGCCAGAGCTGGGGAGGTTCAATGGGGATACATGTCACAGTCAGGGCAGCTGAGCATGGAGAGTGAGCTGGATTAGAGCCTCGTGTCCCTCCTCACACAGCTTGTTTCTCAAGCGCCACCTCTCATAGATTATTTCTCAAGCGCTGCGCCAGGCTGCCTCTTGGGGGGGTG
>NW_008656263.1:12125-15175 GCF_000695815.1 Acanthisitta chloris | reverse complement strand
CCTGCCACTCCCCAGGGCTGGGGTGTGCAGGCGCCCATGGCCGTGACTCAGGGGCCGAGGAATGTGTTGTAGAGCCCAGTGTGAGGAAGTCAGGAAGGCAGAGCTCCTGCCTCAGCCCTGCACCCCACCCCATAGCATCCTCCTGCCTCTGCTGAGCAGGCATCTGCCACTCTGCTGCCAGTGTCTGCACCCACATGTCTGGACAGGCCAGGGCAAATGCCTCTTGGGTAGCTCCAGCACCTCTGCAGCGGCTGGAGGCGGGTGCTGCCTCACTGCGGTCAGGCGTGGGTTGCTCACGAGATGGGGGCAAAAGCATTGGAGCCAGGTGGGTGCACCCAGCAGTGGCAGTTCATCCCATTCACCTGTGCAAGATGTGCTTGCTCTTAATCTGTCAGCATCTTGTGGTTGAGCTGAGGCCAGCACCCAGCTGCTGCATTTCCTGGGGCTAACACACATTGGTGTCTGTTTCTGACAGTGCTGCATCTGGTCCTGTTCTATGAGAGCCGGCTGCAAGATCATCACCTGGTGATCCCCTCTGTGCTCCAGGGACTCCGAGCGCTGGTGAGCTTGCCCCTCTCAGCCTGCAGTACCAGGATGTGTTCCAGAATAGTGTCAGGGAGGTGTAACACCTGGGTACAGACTGGAGCAGTGTGCTGAACAGGGCCTGCCTGTCTGGCAGCATTTCCTGCTGTGCCCCTTGTAGTGGAGCCAGAGAGAGGAGACAGCCTTGATTTCCTGTCTCGTGCTTGTTTTGGAGCAAGGATTCCCTGGCCACCATGGGGAGAAGTGCAGATGGTGGGCATCTTGGCCTGTCCTGTCTGGGGAGGGGGTGGTGGGCTCTCCCTGTTGTGGGAGAGGATCCTGCAGGCAGCTGCTGTACAGAGGCAGGAGCTCTGTAAGGTGGTTGCCATCATGGTTTTCTGTTCTTGCTTTTCTTTTCCTGTTCCAGAGCATGTGCGAGGTGTTGTCCTCAGGGCTAGCAGTATCTGTGCTCAAAGCCATCTTCCAGGAGGTACATGTGCAGGTGAGCAATTTGATTTCCTATCCTGCTATCCTTGATCCCTGTTCCCTGTCTGTCTGGGGATGGCCTGCCTGCCCTGAGGACTGGGCACATTCAGCACAGCGCAGTGGTTCTACAGAGCTTAGAGACATTATGGCTCACTACAGAGCAAGAGGTGTACAGCAGCTGAGGATCCTGTTTGGTCCTTGTCTTCTCCTCTCTCAGCCCTGGGGGAGTTAATTCCTTTACTCCTTGCTGTGTTTAAGTGCCCCCAGCCCAATTATCCTCTGATTTAAGGTTGTTTATGCTGGCAGTGCCTTGGGGGCAGCATGCAAGGCCCAGGTGTGACTGATGATGCATTCATCCAGTGGACAGTCATGTTAAGGTGCCATTGCATAGGCATGTGCACACTTTGCATGTGATAAATGGGATCTGCATGCCAGGAAGCAGCAGCTGAGATGCAGGGGGTCCTGCCCACTTCTCCAGGCCATGCATTGCCCGTGGATGGTGGGTAACAGTGCTGTCATGTGTAGAGGCTTGTTTTGATTGCTGTGCTCCCCACTCCAGTCCTTGCTGCAGCTGGACCGCCACACAGTCTACAGCATCATCACCAACTTCATGAGCACCAGGGAGGAAGGTGAGGGGGCAGATGTCAGAACCACTCTGGGGTTGTTGAGACTGGGAAAATGGCTCACTTTTACCTTCTCCAAGGGCTTTGTGGCTCTGCCTGGGGAGAGCTGGAAGGGCTGTTGGGGCTGTGGAAACTGGGCTGATTCCATGCCTTGTGGGTGAGGTCTGGTGTCCTGCACCTGCTCATGCTCCTCCTTTCTGCAGAGCTGAAGGGCCTGGGTGCAGACTTCACCTTCGGCTTCATCCAGGTCATGGATGGGGAGAAGGATCCCCGGAATCTACTGGTAGCCTTCCAGATTGTGCGTGACCTTATTGCCAAGAACTATGCCCTGGGTGAGCCTGAGCCTTCCATGCAGAGCTAATTGGGAAACATGTCCCAGTTGGAGGGATGGTTCTTGGGTCTGACCAGGACTGGGGTGGTCCCTGACATTCTTTAAGAGCTGCAGATCCAGCCTGTCATGGATGCTAAACATAGCTGCTGTGCTGCTTTTGGCAGCATTTCTGCTCACTCCCTCTCTCCTCTCCCTGCAGGTCCCTTTGTGGAGGAGCTGTTTGAAGTTACGTCCTGCTACTTCCCTATTGATTTTACTCCAGTGAGTGAGTCTGCCCCATGCCACAGCCTATTCCTTCTGGTGTTTTCTGAGGGGGGTTATGTCCCCTCCAGGGAATGGGAGGAGAAGAGTCTTGGCTGGGTAGTGTTGAGCTACGAGCTATGGTGCCCAGGCTGACAGGCTGGTGGTGCCAAGCTGACTGCAGTGACTGGCACCACTGCTGCCTTGCTGGAGATGAGGTGATGCAGCTTTAGCTGATGGCTGTGTTGGAACGTTTCCTGACTGGTGGATGTCCTGCTCTCTGCCTCCTTTCCAGCCCCCCAATGACCCTCATGGCATCCAGAGAGAAGACCTGATCCTGAGCCTCCGTGCCGTACTGGCCTCCACACCCCAATTTGCTGAGGTAGGAAGTTCCTAGGGGGTTCTTGAGCACCCTTGAGTCCTGAGCACAGACTGCCTTTCATAGTGCTGCATCTCCTGCTGTGGGTCTGGGGACCAGGAATTTGCACTGGGACGGCCCTGTCTCCTGCTGGGGCTGGGCATGGGGAGGGTGCTGATGCTGACACCTTGGGAAGGGGCTGCCTGTTGCAGGTACCCCTCCAAGGCTGAGCTGCAGGGCCATGGACAAGGTGCTACAAACGGTGAGCTGAATCAAAGTGCCTCTCTCTGCAGTTCCTTCTCCCTCTGCTTATTGAGAAGTTGGACTCAGAACTGCAAAGTGCCAAGCTTGATTCCCTGCAGACTCTGGTAAGGAGGGATCCCCTATTCTACTCCCTTCAGCCGAAGGCTGACCTGTAGCAGCAGCAGCTGCCAGCCGCCTGTGAGCCCTTCTCCCTGCCAGCCAGAGACTCTCCCTTGTACAGCCACGA
>NW_008656263.1:11386-12073 GCF_000695815.1 Acanthisitta chloris | reverse complement strand
TCTTGAGTGATTAGCACAGCTTGGCATGAGCCTGCCAGGATGGACAGTGTCCTTGCACTGTGTCCTCCTGATACTGGCTTCTCTGTGATGTTTTCTCCTGGCTCCCTCTTGCAGACTGCCTGCTGTGCCATCTATGGGCAGAAGGAACTGCAGGAATTCCTCCCCAGCCTCTGGTCATCCCTGCGCAGAGAGGTGAGTACTGCAGGGCTCCACTACAGCTGGGCTTCTGCTGAGCAGGAGTTCATGGCCAGACCAGGTGGGCCCCAAGGGTCCCAGCAGCTCACACCTGTGACCTTGGACAGCCTCAGCTGAAAAGTGGAGGGGACAGGCCAGACCTATCAGCATGTCCCTGGGGCTTGGATGTGCCACGCTGCATGTTCAGATCATGTGGGAAGTGAGGCAGGAGCCTGAGCCCTTCAGCCTATGTTGGGAGCCTGAAGCCTGTGGTTGGGTCAGCATGGAGCTTGGCTTATCCTACAGCCTCTTCTGCAGGTGTTCCAGACTTCCAGTGAGAAGATTGAGACAGAGTGCCTGGCTGCACTGCATGCCCTGTCTGCCTGCCTCTCCCGCTCCGTGCTCAGCTCTGACACCGAGGATCTGCTGGATTCCTTCCTTGGCAGCATCCTGCAAGGTAGCTAGCAGAGACCTACCCTGCCCCAAGCAGCCAGGCCTGAAAACATATTCCTA
>NW_008656263.1:7574-11334 GCF_000695815.1 Acanthisitta chloris | reverse complement strand
TAAGCCTCTTTCTTCTCTTTCTAGCCCTCACAGCCACTGTTGCTTCTCCAAGCTAACTGACTGCAGGAAGGGAGGAGGAAGGGGATTGAGCTGTTTCCCTCTCTGCTGGGATTGGGGTGTCTAAGGCTGTCCTCTGCACTTGGAACTGTGGGAAGCAGCTCAGTTAGCAGCTGCAGCTGTGCTGCAGCGCAGAGCTGCACCCTGGCAGCATGTCCCAGCCCAGCCTATCAGCAGTGTCCCCACACGTGAGACAGAGGAGCTCTGTGCCAGTGCAACTGACACCCAACCTATCTCAGATTGCAGGCACCATCTGTGTGAGCCCGACATGAAGCTGGTGTGGCCCAGTGCCAAACTCTTGCAGGCAGCAGCGGGTGCCTCCCTTCGCACCTACCACCGTGTCACCCGCAGTGTCCTGCCCCTGCTGTTGGAGCAGTACACCAAGCACCCACAGGTGAGGGGCACCCCAGCTCTGCTGGCACAGGCTGCAGGGCCAGGTGCACCCACTGGCTCTGCAGGGCTTGATGGGAGCAAGGGGTCAAAGTGAGGGACATTCCCTGGGTGGGGGCCCTGTGGGCACTGCATGGCCTCACAGTGCTGGGCCCAAGGTGCCGCTGTGTCCCAGCAGTGACGGTGATCTGGGTTATGCCTTTGTCTCCCTGCAGAGCAGTCAGAGGAGGACAATCCTGGAAATGCTGCTGGGCTTCCTGGAGTTGCAGCAGAAGTGGAGACATGTGGAAGAAGGTGAGGGTGGCTGGTCCCTCTGGAGCCACCCATGTCCCAGGGACTGCTGGCTCTGACCTCACCTTCCCATATGCTAACAGACAAGGAAAACTCATTGATCTGAGTGGCTGCATGTGTGACCCCTGCCATGTCCCATGGGCCCTGCATGGTTGGGTGTCAACTGCGGGGCCTCAGAAAGGATCTGTCAGGTGCTGCCTGCACCTAAATTTCTATGATTCTATGATCGTAGTGGCTGTGCAGTGGCAGGCACAGGTAGTGACTCCATGCCTCTCTCTCCAGATGAGAGCACTCTGCTGTCACTCCAAGCCCCAGTTTGCTCGGTGGTGTTCTCGGCACTGACGGATCCCAGCGTGCAGCTGCAGCTGGTTGGGATCAGGGCACTGACTGTCCTGGGCTCCCTACAAGGTTGGTGCCTTGTTTCCCTTGGGGAGGCAGAGGGAGGTGTCACGCTGTTCTGGGAGACACAGTGCCATGTGGCTGTTGGGACATCCTTGGCTTCTGCCTGGAGATGCACAGGAACAGTGGCAGCATTTTCTACCCAGGTCATGAGTTCCAGGGCCACTTGGTCTCTCTCTCTTGCCTGTCTGTGCTGGGCACATTGTGTCTCTGGTGTTTGGTATGCTGCTACATTGGTGCTAGCCTGGATGAGCGGGAAGGGTGCTGGCCAAAACACTGGCCTTTGGCCGAGGACAGGATTCCTCTACGGCTCTTGTTCCAGGCTTCCTGTCTTCCTCTGACCTGAAGCTGGTTGTAGATCACCTCATCCGTCTTGCTCTGCATGAGGAGGATTCCCAGAGCAGGTAAGGGGTGTTCTAGCACCACTGCAGTCACCCAGATTCTGGGTAGAGGAACAAAGCCTGGCTTTGCTGCAGTGAGGGGCTGTAGTGTTGGGGAAGGCCCAGGAACTGTCTGAACTAAAGACTCTATGGGATAAACCAGATGATTCATGGGCTGGAAATTAGAAAGCCTGGGCCTGTCAAAGCAGGGGGCTCTGCTCTACCTGCCACAAGGGTGAAAAAGGCAGATTGCTGAGAAAGTGTTTCTGGAGGACAGGTCTGTGTAGCTGATGTACTAGCAGCCCTGGGTTTGCAGTCCTTGCATCACTTTTCCCACTCTTTTTTTACCCCCTGGCAGCGAAGCAGCAATGGAGGCAGCTGGGTCTCTGTCCCCTATCTACCCAGAGGTTTTCTCTGGACACATGGTACCCAGGCTTGAAGAGAAGCTGCAGTCAGGTAGGTCTGTGAAGGGAGTGGTACCTGGTTTTGGGGTGAATTCTGTCCCATCCCCACTGAGTTCCTGCCAGGCAGTGAGGCTGTGCCATGTGGTGTAGGTCAGTGCTCTTCTTGGGGGATTCCCAGTGCAGGCACTGTGTGCTGGCACAGGGAAGGCCGTGGCGGGGTTGGCCGGCAGGCAGCAGCGTGTGCAGCCAGGATCAACCTTGTGGGGAGGAGCTGCCCAGCTGTAGTGCAGGCAGAGGGCTTTGGGTGTGGCACAGGCTGGTTCTGCTGTGCCTCTTCACCCCATCCATCCTGGCAGGCTCTGGGCCGTGACTGCCACTGGGCAAGGGGGCCTGGTGTCAGCTCAGCAGCCCTCTGAGGTGTGTTTCCTCTTCAGAGCGTGAGGAAGAGAGCTCCCACGACCACCACTCGCTGCAGCAGCGCTGCTTGCAGGCCCTGGCAGCCGTGTCCACCCACACCAGCATTGTGAGGGAGACTGTCCCTGTCCTGCTGCAGCATCTCCAGAAGGTGCAGAAAGGTATTGGAGGCACAGCAGGCAGCTCCACAGAGCACATCTGGGCAGGAGCTGCCTCTTGTACTTGGGATGGGAATGGCAGTGGTGTGAGGAGCCCAGGCTGTGAACCCTACTGGTGGAGGGGAGTCAGAAGGGCTTCATTGTCGCGGTGCAGAGCAAGGGAACGGGTGCTGCAGCTGTTTGATGTGATGGTGACTGTGCCTTGCAGGGAGTAAGGCCGAGAACACCGAGGACATGGTCTCTGTGTGCCGGAGCCTGCACCGTGTGGCCCTGCAGTGCCAGCAGGATGTGGAGAGCTGCTGGTACTTTCACCAGATGGTGGTGCCGTGCCTGCTGGCCATGGCTGTGCAGGCAGCCATGCAAGGCAAGTGTGGGGCAGGAGTGGGAGAGAGGGAGAGCTGGCACCTCCTTGGCTCTCTGGGGTCCCTGACCCTGCAGCCAGCACAGCTGCTGCTGCCCTCCAGCAACCACGGGCACTGTGGGCCCCACTGTTTCCTACCCCAGAGCCCTGTCCCAGTGCTTGTGTGGGTTCAGGAGCTTGTGCCTGCCTCCTCCCTCTGGACAGCAGGCTCCAGCAAGTTCCTTTCCTCCTGCTACTTGCAGAGAGCACCCACCCGCTGCTGGGCAAGACACTGCTGGAGGAAGAGGTGCTGGCTGCCATGGTTCCAGTCATCAGTGCTGCCACCACTCACCTGAGCCCTGAGTGAGTGATGCTGGGGCGGAAGTTGGGTGCTCCATCGTGGAGAGGGGACAGACTGCATGCCCCCTGCTGCCTTCTGTACAGGGTGACCCTGTGCCTCCTGGGAGGTACCCAGGAGCTGTCTGACCCTTTCAGAGCAGCACATTGCAATGTCTCTTTTCTCCTAGGCTGGCTGCCCAGAGCGTGTCTCACATGGTGCCCCTGTTTCTGGACGGAGATGTCTCCTTCCTACCCCAGAACAGTTTTCCTTGTTCCTTCCAGCCTTTCAGGGTGTGTTTGGTGGTTGGGACTGGAGCACCAAAACGGCTGGGAATGAGGATGTTGGCATAGCCTGGTGGCAAGAACTGTGGTGACATGGGCACTGTTCTTCCTTTGCAGGATGGGGAGTGCTTGGAGGCACAGAGACGCCTAGTTGCCCTCCTCATGGCCTTTGTCTGCTCCTTGCCTCGCGACGTACGTTGGTGGGGGGAGCAGTCACCCTGCCTGAGCACCCTCCAGCCTCTGCAGCAAGCTTCAGTAGGCAGGAGGAGGGACTAGTTGCAGCCATGGGCCATAATTTTTGTTCCA
>NW_008656263.1:4278-7504 GCF_000695815.1 Acanthisitta chloris | reverse complement strand
GCCCCTTCACAGCCACCACAGCTGCCAAGTGCTTTGCAGGGCTGGTGAACAAGCATTCAGCAGGCAAGGGGGCTGGGGTGGATGCCGTGGGTGTTCACTCACTGCTGGCAGGGAGAATAGCTCAGCCTGTACCTTCTGTGTTCCCAGGGCAGCAGCTGGATGAGATCCTGCAGCTTGCAGTGAACAGGATAGAGCCTGCCCTTGTGGAGGGGCCCCACCGAACACAGGCACTCACCTTGCTGCTCTGGGTAAGGCCTGCCCTGGATGTGTGGGGATGGGGGCTGGGGGGCTGGCCTGGTGCTGACTGTTCTGCCTGCACAGGTGACCAAAGCTCTAGTGCTGCGCTACCACCCCCTGAGCTCCTGTCTGACGGACAAGGTAGGTGGTGGTGGAGTTGGGTCATGTCCGAGAAACCTGCCTGCTCCCCCACGGCTGGCTGGGAAGCCCTAGCAGCAGGGCACTCTGTCTCAGGGCTCTCTCCCTCGCAGCTGTTGGACCTGCTGGGTGACGCAGAGCTGGGCCCTGCCGCGGCTGACGGCTTCTCCCTGCTCATGGCCGAGTCCCCAGACGTGCTGCACAAGGGCTGCCATGCCGATGTGCGCATCATGTTCCGACAGCGTTTCTTCACTGACAACGTCCCCAAGCTGGTGCAGGGTTTCCATGGGGCTGGCCCTGGTGAGCTGCCACCCCCAGCCCAGCCTTGTCATCCCCTGACCCCTTACCCAGGGGACCTGAGCCAGCATCCCCTCCTTCCTGCTTGTAACCATCTCTGCTCTCCACAGATGTGAAGGCCAATTACCTGAAGGGCCTGTCGCATGTGCTCAACCACCTCCCCAAACCTGTGCTGGTGACAGAGCTGCCCACGGTAGGAACCAGCCTTGGTGGGGGCAGGGGGAGGGTTGGTTGTGAGAGGATTGAGTGGATGGATTGAGGTTACTCATGACTCCTGTGTTGTTCCCTCTCTGCAGCTGCTTTCCCTCCTACTTGAGGCCTTGTCCTGCTCAGACCACGTGGTACAGCTCTCCACACTGAGCTGCCTCCAGCCACTGCTGCTCGAAGCTCCCCAGATCATGAGCCTGCATGTCGACACACTGGTCACCAAGTTCCTCAACCTCACCTCCAGCCCCACCATGGTGCGTGCACCCTCTCCTTTCTCCCCACCATGCTCCTCTCCCCCACCCCTCGTGCTGCTCTCACTTCTGTCCATTTCAGGCTGTCCGCATCGCTGCCCTGCGCTGTGCCCACGCGCTCACCCGCCTCCCCACACCAGTGGTAAGTGCTCCAGCAGTGCCCTGCTGCCTGCTCCTGCATATAGAGGAGCAAGGGGGTCCCAAACCTCCTCCTTGGGGGCATCCAGCACCCAGTTCTCTTACTAAGAGCCCCTTCTGTCCTACAGTTGCTCCCATACAAAGCCCGAGTTATCCGGGCACTGGCCAAGCCTTTGGACGACAAGAAGCGGCTGGTGCGGAAGGAGGCAGTGGTAGCACGGGGGGAATGGTGAGTGTGTGTGGAGGAGCTGCTCCGGCCATGCCAGCCTGTTGGGGATGTGGCTCATGGCACTATCTCTGTCCCTGCAGGTTCCTGCTGGGGAGCCCAGGCAGGTGAGCGCCCCGTGTCCCCTCCCTGTGCTGACCACCAATCTGGCCAGTGCCCTGCTGACCCACCAAGCCATCCGACTGATGCTATGGACCCTTGGAGCCCAGTGCTGCTCTAAGGGCCAGGGCTGGAGTGTGGAGGCCAGCAGACAGCACCCCTCACTGCAGCACCTTCCTGGCACCCACAGCAGGGAAGGAGCTGTGCTGCTTGTGGCTTGCCCACCCTCTGCTGCATCTAGGAACTGTGATGGACAGACCCTGCCACATGTGTGGTGAGAGCAGGTCTGTGCACACGTGTGGTATGTGACCCACGTGCCAGAGGAATAAATAGATCTGTTTTGGTAATGCTCCACGTGTCTCTATGCAGTTTGGGCTGCGACTTCAGTACCGTTCCCTGTGTTGAGCAGCTACAGGTACTGCTAGGAGTCCTTTCTCCTCTTTCCACACTGAAGAATCATGACATCCCCAGAAGTCTATGCTCACCGGGAGAAAAAAAAAGCCCCAGACTGTCTTAAAAAAAAAAACCTATTTATTGGATGCTCTTAAAAAGGCTCCCTGGGGAGCACTTGGGGGACAGGGGTGTCATTCTCTGTGCACAGCCCTCCAGAGAGCTGAGCTGGGCCTGCACTGGCCTGTACCTGTGCTAGCGGGAATAGCACCTTCGGCTGAAGCAGGGGGCAGCAGCTCCTCCGCCTTTCATGGGGCTGGCTGCAGCCACTAAGAGCCAAGAGAACGTGTCCAGGCACCAACACTGTCCATAGTTTCCTGTGGCTCTGGTCAGTGATGTGTGCCAGCACCAGCCTTCAGCCAGGCACTTGGGCCCAAGGGAGCCACAGTGGTGGAGCAGGTCCCCTGCCTGCGGGGAGGGACGTCTGGAGCACCAGGCCTCAGATGGCCAGGAGCGGCGCGTGCTGCTCTGTCACGCAGGGAGGGAGGTCCCAGGTCAGGCCTGTCCCATGGGGCAGGTGAGGAGAGGGCAGCAGGACGCGAGTGAGCCAGTGCCTGAAGTGAGAGGAGGGAGGCCACACTCAGTGCTTCTCAGGAGTCAAGCCATGTCCCTGAGCTGCCATGATGGCTGAGGTCCTCAGCTGGGACACTCTTGGCAAAGGGCTGCTGAAGGCCACAGCTTGTCACTGGGCAAAGCTCAGAAACCATGAGGCAGATGTTGCCCATGTCTTCCGTGCCTTACAAAGCATGGGATGCTTGCTGTGCTGCTCTCTCTCAGCTGCCCAAGGAGAGCCCCCATTGACCCCACATCCCTATGAGCTGCCAAGCCCCCACTTTCCTTGGCAGGGGCTTCCCCAGGACTTTACCTTGGCACGTCTACACCCAGGAACACCTTCCAGTTATCCCAGCTGCTGTAACTGTAGGGATTCCTGAAGACCTGCAGGTCGAGGAGAGGCACGTGACATCTGGCTCTGCCCCAGCCAGTCCCCATGCTGTGGCCTGTGCTCACCTTGCCTTTCTTCTGCAGTCTCTGTCTCTCCTTCCTGTTGATGTGCCGCTCGATGCTGGTTTCCCCACGGGTGATGAGGGCAGCATGCCACAGCGTGAGGGCACCCAGGGCCAAAGCAACTGAGCTGGGGATGACAAAGGACAAGCAGGCTAGGCACAGGCATTCCTTCCCTGGT
>NW_008656263.1:0-4257 GCF_000695815.1 Acanthisitta chloris | reverse complement strand
CCCACAGCTGTCTAAGTGGGTGCATCTAATCCCCTGACAGAGAGCTGGCATCTTTCCTCCTCTGTGGCCTAAGTGCTGGCAGGGCAGGGGTGTCTGTGCTACAGTGAACAAGGCCAGCCCCAGGCAGGTGGAAGGGGAAGAATGTCACAGGCTTCATGCTGCTCCCCCCGTGCCCCCTCACCTGCACAGGACCCAGAGGTAGACCACGCTCTTGTGGAACGCTCGCTGGCGGAAGGAGAAGGTGGGAGGTGGTGTCTGGTAGTACGTCTGAAATAGGACCAGAGTGGGAGAATCACCTAAACTGCTTTATAGCTTGAAGCTAGACAGGGACTGCTGCACGCCTCACTGCTGCAGAGCTCTTGGACAGCGGGAAAGGACTGCAGCTGGAACCACATAGGAGCTGAGGTGAGGGGGAGGCAGCCTGGGACAGCCACAAGACAGACAGACAGACACCTAGAACTGGCACAGGTGCGAGGAGCAGTGGGCTGGAGGTAAGGGGGCAGGGAGCAGCCATGGGACTGGTCAGGACACTGCAGCTGATGCTCAGGGTGAGATGTGTACACAGTGCTGCAGCTTCCCAAGGAGACCATGGCCTGAGCAGCACATGCCAAGCAGCTGTTACCAGCCCAAGCCCCTGCAGAGAGAGGCAGACCCCAAGCTACTGGAGGCAGTGTCCGCAGCAGAGCTGCCTAGCCAGCCCCAGCTCTCTGACATGTGAGAGGAGCACAGGATCTGGTTCTGACATGGGGTACTCCCTGAGAGCAGGGCCCCAAGCAGGATCTGGCCTGCAGGGCAGCTCTGCCCCACACTGGAGCAGCTGGGGGGGCAGGAATGTCCCACCTGGTTGGCAGCCACCTGCAGTCTCTCCTTCTCAAGCAGTTTCATTCTCTAGGGGGACGGAAAACAGGGCACCAGTTATGTGTCTCAGAGGATTGGGGCAGGTGTCCTTCCCCTCACACCCCCACAGGACCAGAGCAACCAGGGGCCTCGCAGGAGGGGGGAGAGGGGAAGCAAAGTCACTACACAGCTGGGCCTGGCCCAGCCTTGCTCTGCAAGCTCAGTCTGGGGAGCCCAGGCAGCCTTGGTGCGTGGCAGAGCAGGGGCTGGGGCCTCACCTCAATGGCTGCATAGGCGTCCCGGAACATCTCCCAGCCGCTGATGCTGCAGTAGATGCAGCCCATGGTCATGAACAGGCAGAAAGAGAAGAAGTAGCGGTGGTTGTAGTGTCCCACACAGTTGTTTAGCCAGGCTGTCTCTGGGGTTAAAGGTACATAACTATGACAGACCACAGGCCAAAACCCACCTGAGGGTCCAGGGCAGTTTGTTTGGGTCCTGCTCACAGCACCCAAGCTGTGCTGGCTGACTCCTCTGGCAGAGAAGCAAGGCAGGCAGAGAAGGGGGAAGCAGGGCTGGCTCCCCCCAGGAGAGTGCCACCAGTTAGTACTGCAAGAAGGATACGGCAGTGGTGGTCCATTTTCAGCACACACCTGGGAGGGAGGAGAACAGCGCCAGTGTCAGTGTCACTGCTGTGTGTGGGAGGGGGCAGGCAGCCCCCGCCCTGTGGGCTGTGCAGGAGACAGGGCAAGAAGCCAGAGGAGGGGAAAGGCAGGGGGCAAGGAGAGGGGTCCCAGAGGCTGCCCAGAGTGTTGGCGTTAGCAGAGGGAGGGTGCCCTACCTGTTGCAGATGCTGCAGTGGTGGGTGCGAGCTGGCTTGGGGGCAATGCATTTCCTGCAGATGGAGACGCCGGTGAGATCATTCTTGGCCTGCACACAAGTCAGAAGAGATTTGTGCACCTAAACCTGCACCTGTCCCCTATACCTCATGCTCCTCCCCTGTGAACCCACTGTGTCCCCACTCCACACTGCCCAGCCTAGCTTCCCCAGTCCAGAGGAGGCCTCCTGCATCAATGCCACCAGACTGCTCCCAGTGACCATACGGGTCTGGTCTCCAGTGCCCAGCTGGGAAAGGCTGTGTTGTGCTGCCAGACGATGCCTTACCTGTGGTGGATGACCAGGTGAGGTGGTGATGGCCATGTAGTAGTGGAAGACAATCATGATGAGATTCCAGTGTCCGTAGGCGAGGTGCCAGCAGATCCAGGCAGGCGTGTAGGTCTGCAGGATGAGGGGCAGCAGGCAGATGTACACGATGGCCACAACAGAGCTTGTCAGCCCAATCACCAGTGCCACAAACACCTATAAGAAAGGGGCCTCGGTCACTGGAACAGGCAGCGCCTGCCTCTTGCTGCCTGGGGAAAGGCAAGGCCAGGACACAGCCACAGGAAACCAATCTAAACCACACAACGAGATCTCAGCTCCTGTCCTGCCCAGAGACCCAGCTGCCCCAGCAGCACACTCACCCCAGCGCCGAGTGTCCCCATGCCAAGGGAGCTCCCCACACCACAGGTACTCACCACACCGAACCACCGGGTGATGTGGTCCACCAGCCAGTAGACAGGCTCAAAGAGGGAATCGAGCACCACATCGCCGTTGGTGAAGGAATTGTAGAGCAGGGAGCGGAGGCAGAGGTGCCCGTAGTGCCAGAGCTGCCCCGCCCCACCCCGCCCCCGCGGGCCCAGCCGCAGGCACTTGAGAAGCAGGCGCATCACCGCTGCGAACATCCGCTGCCGGCTCCTCATCCCTGCCACGCCACGCCTAGGGGACAGGAGCTCAGCGTGGGCAGGGCACCCTGCTGCCGGGCTGTCCTTCAGGAAGGGTCTCCCCTCCCGGATGTGCTGATGCCAGTTGTGCGGCTCCCTGAACCGACAAGGATGCAGAGCTCCCGGAGGCTGTGAGAATGCTGTTGCTGGGATGGCTATGTGGTGTGGGGGTCACAGGCCCCTCAGCATCTGGGCTCAGGTGCTCTCCGGTTCCATCTCATCTTTCCCGGTGGGGAGGGGCCGGAGGAGCTACGTGGAGAGTCTGACTCCGAGGAAACCAGAGAAGGCGTGAGCATCCAGGATGCTGGGCCAGTTCCAGGGATTATCCCAGCCCCAGCCCTTCCCAACAGGTTTAGGAATGGGGAAACCCACATAGGACATACGCGGAGGACCCGGTACAGCATTATCCCTCCTCCCCTAGTCCCTCCTTAACACCAAAATGTAGGATGCTACTTCCCCTTGCCCCAACCACTGGACCAAGCCGTGGAGGCCACACTGTGCCCTTCCCAACCTCACAGCCCCACTCCAAGAGTCCCAACAGTTCCTCCTTCTCCTCCCCTGGATCCACCTTGGACAATGCCATGCTTCAGTAAAGGAACAGCCCAGGGGCAGCCCCAGGTCAACACTCCCCTGCCGGCAGAGCCCCTCGCCCTACCCGAGCACTGTGCTGGGAGTGAGGAACCCAATCTGGCCCAGCAGACAGGAAGGCGATCTGCAGGGCTGGGGCCCTCAGGCCTCCATATGGGCAGTACCTATCAATATTAAGCAGTGAGGCTGCCCCAGGGTCCTGCCAGGGCACGTTCTGAGCCTGAGCTAAGTGCCTGCCTTGGCACAGAGCCAGGCAGTGGTGCCAGAGCTGAGTCCCTCCAGCAGGGATCAGTTTTCTGAGCTGCCATGCCCACCAGCACGGCCCCTGGGGAGCAGCAGGTAGAGTGAAGGCAGGAGCTGCAGCATCCAGACAGGCTGCCAAAAGGAGCCAGGGCTCCCCTCTGCTCTGCCTGAGTGTGGGGTTGACCCCACGGTTGGGAGCTGCGGGACAGGAGAACACCAAACCCAGCAGCTCATCCCAGGCATGGCTCCTGCACACACTTCCCATGCCCTGGTAAGAGAAAAGTAGGATATGCAAACCTCAGTGCCACCCCCTTCCCCATGTTTCCCCTTGTGTCTTGACAAGAGCTTTTCCCTGAAACCCATCAGGTGCGAAGCAGAGCAACAACTTCCTGCTGTGCAGCCTTTGGGTGGCACTTGTTCGTGTGTTGTAAGTGGGGGAAGAGACAATACACTGCAGCCAGCAGCATGCCTCGAGGCCAGCACTCCCCTCTAAGGACACACAACCTCCACATCCCTCAGAGCAGCCTCCTCACAACAGCCGGCTGGAAGGAGCCCCCAGGGGAGGCAGTCAGCCTACCCCAGGGAAAGATCCCCTGTCCCCAGGTGCCTGCAGACAGCAGCACAACCGCATGGATGAGGCTCCAGCAGAGCCGTGCATCTTCCCTGGCCCAAACAAACCGCGGGGTCCAGGTTTCACCCTGCCCATGGCCCTCCCCACATCCCAGTGGGGCGCTAAGCCCAGGGGGATGGGACAACCACCACAGCCAAG
>NW_008656262.1:603-1384 GCF_000695815.1 Acanthisitta chloris | reverse complement strand
CAAGTTAGGAGGGGTGGAGGAGTGGATCTATATGTCAGGGAGTCTCTCGATTCTGTAGAGCTTGAGGTTGGTAACAGTAAGGTTGAGTGCCTGTGGATCAGAACAGGGGGGAAGGCAAACAAGGCTGATATCTTGGTGGGAGTCTGTTACAGACCACCCAATCAGGATGATGAGGGTGCTGATTTACTCTGCAGAGAGATGGTAGATGTCTCAAAATCACCAGCCCTTGTTCTTGTGGGCGACTTTAATCTGCCAAATGTCTGCTGGAAATTTAATACAGCAGTGAAAAGGCAGTCTAACAGGTTCTTTGAGTGCAGAGAGGATAATTTCCTACTTCAGCTGGTAGATGAGACTACCAGGGGTGGAGCCCCACTAGACCTGCTGTTCACAAACAGAGAAGGGCTGGTGGCAGATGCGGTGGTTGGAGGCAGTTTGGGGCACAGTGACCACAAAATTATAGAGTTCTTGATACTAGGGATGCAAGAAGGGCCATCAATAAAAATTCTACCCTGGACTTCCGAAGAGCAGACTTTGACCTGCTCAAAAATCTGGTTCAAAGTGTACCCTGGGAAACGGCCCTTGGAAACAAAGGCATGCAAGGGGGATGGACATACTCCAAGAAGCAAGCCTTGAATGAACAGGAGCAGGCTGTCCCAGTGTGCCATAGGGTGAGCTGGCGGGGAAGATGACCGGCCTAGCTGAACAGGGAGATTTTGCAGGAAATTATGGAAAAAAGAGAGCTTACCAACTCTGGAAAAAAAAAGGCCGGCTACTCAAGAAA
>NW_008656262.1:0-296 GCF_000695815.1 Acanthisitta chloris | reverse complement strand
AGCGGTGGATAGTGACATCCCCAGGGAATGGGGCCAGATGGAATCCATCCCAGAGTGATGAGGGAGCTGGCAGAAGAGTTTGTCAAGCCTCTCTCCATCATTTACTGACAGTCCTGGCTCACTGGGGAGGTCCCAGAGGATTGGAAGCTGGCAAATGTCACGCCAATCCACAAAAAGCATTGCAAGGAGGACCCGGGAAACTACAGGCCTGTCAGCCTGACCTCAGTGTCTAGCAAAGTCATGGAGCAGATCATCCTAAGTGCGATGGCACAACACCTGCAGGATGAACAAGGGAT
>NW_008656261.1:0-9268 GCF_000695815.1 Acanthisitta chloris | reverse complement strand
ACAGACAGACTGAAAAAAAATGGCCTGACAAAAACTCCCATGAAACTCAGAAGAAAATGCAGAATTTTGCACCTTGAAAGAAAAATAATAAATTGATGCAGCAAACCAAATGAGAGGCCTGACTGAATAGGAAAGACCTTCGCAGAAAATCTTTCAGGCACTTGGCAGACAAGTCGACCTTGCTTGTCCATCTCATACTTCCCTCATCTGTACTACTCTATCATACTTTCAAACACTGAATTCACAATACCTGATTAGGATTTTGCCTTCTGGAATTTCCACAGATCACTAGAGCCCCAGCATTGGATTAAAATACAAAGAGAGAAAAAAGTCTAGATAAACACTGCTCATTCAATAATATTCACAGAAGTTTAAGACTCACTCCCCAGCTCACTCCAGGTGAATACTTACCATTGAGCTGTTTCTTGTCTTCAGACAGAGTAGAAGAAATCTCTACAAGCATTAAGAAAAACAAGCATAACAGTTACAGAAATACTTGCACTGTGCAAAAAGTTACAGCACAGTACTTGCACACATCATGCTGAAGACATTAGCCAAAGTAAGGAACTCCAAATAAACCTTCCAAAACATTTACAGATTGACCAGGAAGCTTCAGATATCAGGAATGACAAATAAATGCAGCACTGATTACCATTCCAAAAGATTATGTCTAATTAAAGAAACAGCACCTCAAAAATGCCAGAAGTTGAGCAGCACTGAAGGACAGGAAATGCAAGAACTCTGGCATTTCAAAACAAACATCACAGGTCATCTTGTGCAATTATAACCTTCATAGCTAAGAAGCTCAGTAAATCTGTTAAGAATTCCAATGACACTTGCCTCACATCATCACATAGCAGACTGTGAATCTGACCAAACCAATCCCTGGAAATCTAAACCCACCCAATCCTTAGCAGAAACGCAGGAGAAAGAAAATCTTATTGTAAGTTCCTGTGTCCAAATTTTTTTATTTGACCAGCTATGATCTGAGTTTTTAATTAAATCTACAGTATGCTGCAACTATTCCAAACAAACACTAGAAAAATTTGAATGTTTTCCCCCTGTTCTTCCAAATCCCTCCCAGTGCTCAGCATCACACCAGTCAGCATCAGTGGAAAAAATGTTATTGTGGGAGAATTCCAAATCCCTCCCAGTGCTCTGCATCACACCAGTCAGCATCAGTGGAAAAAATGTTATTGTGGGAGAAGTTAAGAAGCCTCCTAGAAAAAAAGCATTGCCATTATAAGGTAAAAAGAAAACATTCCACAAGAAGAATGGGATGGTTCACCCCACATTTTTGGTCAAGGCTGTATATGTCTGCATATTCTGCACTTTGCCAGAAGTAGGAGACCTACAAGATGGCTGAATTTGTGAACCAAAGGATGCCACAGAATTGGAGAAAAATAGTTGCAACCATTAAATCTGTCATGTTTTCACTGTAGTTTTGCTAGGGCTCAATACTGAATAACAGTGTCTGCCTCAAAGGTACAGAAAATTTTTGGCTGTAGCCTAGAAACCAAAAGACATACTGAAGATTAAAGTCTCTGGAAACTATCATCATTATTTTAAGACAATATACTACATTTCTTACTGTCCTGGCTCAGAAGAGTCTGTTGTGTCAGCAAAATTTTCTCCAAGTAAATTCAGACTAAAGGACACAATAAAGTGTTCTGGAAAGGATGACTGTCCATAAAGTTTATTCAAATATCTCACTACTTATGCAACTTGCCAAACATATATCTGGGGCTGGAATCATGAGATTGAAAATACAGACTTTAATTTCAAGACGAGAACTGCCTATGACAGTTTATCCCCTGAGATCAGAAGAAGAAAGAGGGATCTGTGGGGGGGAAGGGGAAAGTTACTTTCTACATACACACACACATAACACAGACACACACATAACCCATGCACATCTGTTTTCTAATGGACTAAAAACAAAAGAAGAAACGTAGCAGTATATTACTTATAAGTCTTCATGCATAAACCAGTTTCATCTTCAGTTATCTGCTGTAAAAAAAATTAATATATGCACAGCTTTCAACTCTCTGCAGTAGAGACCGTCCTCATAAATATTATGATTTCAGATTTCTCAATTTCCAAATAACTGTGGATTAAAGCATATAGAAAATATTTCATTCTTAAAAAACCTCACCTTTCGGAGCAGCAATAGGCTTGACAGCCATTCTCCCAACCAGACATTCCTTCAGCATCGATTCATAATTTACCCAACGATGAACCTACGTCAACAAAAACATTTTTGTAACAAAATTTGTAATTCTTACAATGTTGTTTGATGCACTGAAATAGAACAAAAATCGTTTTTTGTACAGTGGCTAATACAATTAATTTAGCAGATGATTTTTTTAAAGCAGACTCAATTATTGCAACATTCAGTTTTACTTCTATTGCATATGGCAAGCCATTAAGTGAAAGAAAAAAGGACCATGAAAAATTCACAATAGTTTAATTCATTCATGTATGCTTCACAATATCTGAACATCATAACCTTGAGCTACAGAATGTATTTCAGAAGAGCATTTTTATGCTGCATGCAACATAATTAACAGAATAAAGACCTTGTCTTTACCACAAGGGTTATTAGTCTTGTTTAGACAATTGAAGGGAAAAGGGATAAAGAAAACAAACGTAAAGGACAGTAGTTTAGACACACAAACATGTCTTACAAGGCAGAAGTATTTCTGCTTGTTTCTGCCTTACTACCACTCAATTATTTGGAAATTACCTATTTTAGAAGGTCAAATAAAGTGAAGAAAAAGCAGTAACTTTATAGACCAGAATTGGAGAACTTGCAGAGGAAATGAATGTCAGGAAACCCAATTCTGATAGGGCATCCAAGATAACATCACAAGAAGCAAAAAGGAAAGTGTTGCACCACAAATTTGAATGCTATCTAGATTTAAAAAGAAAAACTTTTAACTCAACAAGCCAAAGAGATTAACAATCCCATTGACGAGTTATAGTTTCCTTGTATACAGGTAACAGAAAGAAATGAAAGATTACAAACAACAGTTGATTTTTCCAGAAATTTGAGAAATGCTAGCACCCTATCAAACTCCAGTGTTCCCCAGGGCTCAGTACTGGGGCCAGTCCTGTTTAACATCTTTATTGATGACCTGGACATGGGGATTGAGTGCACATCAGTAAATTTGCAGACAGCACTAAATTGGGTGGGAGTGTCGATTTGCCCGGGGGTAAGAAAGCTCTACAGAGAGACCTGGACCAACTTGATCACTGGGCTGAGGACAACTGCAGGAGGTTCTGTAAGGTGAAGTGCTGCTCCTGCTCTTGGGACACAATAACCCCACGCAGTGCTACAGGCTGGGGGAGGAGTGCCTTGAGAACTGTTCAGCAGAAAGGGACTTGTGGGTGCCAGCTGACAGCCAGATCAGTATGAGCCAACAGTGTGCGCAAGTGGCCAAGAAGGCCAATGCTATATGGGCCTGTATCAAGAAGTGGCCAGCAGGACTAGGAAAGTGATTATCCCCCTGTACTTGGCATTGGTGATGCTGCACCTCGAGTACTGTGTTCAGTTTTGGGCCTCTCACTTTAAAAAGGACATTGAGGTGCTGAAGCACATCCAGCAAAGGGGAACAAGGCTTGTGAAAGGTCTAGAACACACCTTATGGCTGAGGGAGTTGGGTTTGTTTAGCCTTGAGAAGAGGCAGCTCAGGGGGGACCTCATCATTCCCTACAACCATCTGTAAGGGGGTTGCAGAGAGGTGGGGGATGGTCTCTTCTGTCATGCCTGCAGGGAGAGGACTAGAGGGAAAGGCCTTAAACTGCGACATGGGAGATTCAGACTAGACATTTGAAAATAATTTTTCAGTGTTAGGGTGATCAGGCATTAGAATAGGTTGTCCAGGGAGCTGGTGGAGTCACCATCCCTGAAAGTGTTTAAGAGGTGTCTGGATGTGGCACTGGGGAATATGGTTTAGTGATTTAGGGGTTACAGTGGTAGTGCTAGTTGGGCAGTCAGACTGGATGATCTTAAAGGTCTCTTCCAAACTTGATGATTCTATGAAAATAGAAATGCCTCTGGGAACAGGAAAGACATCAGCCAAAAGCAATAAAAGTGAACAGTGCATTTTAAAGATCTGAACACTGCTTTCCACTCCCATGACATACTCCCTATGTCAAGACTCCTGTTTCCAAGTACATCCGCTACAAAGTACCCAGCTACATAATTCCAGGCCACAACTTGACACTGGATAAACTTTTATGAGAGAAACTCAAAATTTCTTGAAATCAAAGAATTCTCCAACATTTCCTTTGTAAAAGGATTAACCAAGGATAAACTCAAAGCTAAAACATTATCACATCTTTATTTGCATTGTTAAAAACATTTTGCAAACAAAGGCATAATATATTCTGATGCACAATTCCTAAAGAGGCAACAGATTTCCTCTCAGAAACAGAGGAGGTTTCCTTCCTGCTCTTCCCCAGCTCCTCAGATAAACCTAGTGACTCAAAGCGATTCAAAGAATGTCTTTTTCTAAAAGAATACCAACACAGTGAATCGCACCAAATCTGCAAGTGATTCCTTGCAGAAGGCACACCCAAGCTGCAGACCCTTCAGTTCAAGTCTTTTCAAAACATTTCAATAAACAGTAAGCAGAGACCAACTGCCATCTTGTGATTTGTTCACAACCAGTTAATAGCAGCTCCAGCATTTTTTCTGATAATGCAGTTGCCAAGTTAAAAGACAAAGAATTCCCCAAGCATTTTTCAAACCATGAAAGCTCTGAGAAAAACAGGTCTCTCAAACTACAGCAATTAATCATTGTAGCAATTTATTAAGAATCTCAACTTCTTGCTTGCTATTTCTGCTAAAAAAAGGTCTTAATGAAGCATCATTACTACAGAAAGTGACATTTTCATTAGTGTCTTTTGGTACAAAGTTTAAACTACATGCCTCTTTCAGCACATGTAAGTGTCACTCTAAGAAGCAACCAACTGCCCTTCCTTAGGACTGAAAAAGTTCAAGTCACCATTTCCACTGGAACGCTCTTAAATTAACCAGAAAACATGCATTTTTCTAAATACAGTGCACAAGTGTCATTTGCTGCCAGTTGTTCTCACCTGATCAAAGAGATCTGTTCCATCAGTTCCTGCTGCTTTCATCAGTTCATCCTCTCCTCCAGGATGATATTCCATGTATGGTGTGACATTATATACAAATCCTGAACAAAATGGAATGCAAAAACATGTGAGCAGAATTTACACAACCACTCCTATCTCCAAAACCAATGAAAAGGTTAGCACATATCAAAGAATGCAATGGCAAACAGTAGGCATCATTGGAACAAATAGCATGACTTCACAAAAACAGACACATAAGTTACACAATTGTGTAGAGCACAAGAGGTATCTTTGAACATGGAGATGCCAATCCTACAATGCCATACTACTTGTCCCAGGGAACATCTGCTGGGTTAAGACATCAGCCTACAAGTTGAACAAGATGTATCCTAGCTAGGGGGTAAAAGAACCAGAGACATAAAATTGAGCCAGCTAGTGCACAGAATTGTTTTCACTCTCCCTTCCTATTAAGTTATCGCTGATGTGTTGTCATAGTTGTTTCCCTTTTACCCATCACCTACGAAATAAAATGCCTAAAGGAACGAACTGTTTCCTATAAGGAAAAACTGTCACCATCAGCAACAAAACTTCCATTCTTCAGATTCAGCAATACAAGAAACTTAACATAGCCTACACTCATTAAGGGCTTACAACTCTGGTACCAAAACTGTCCCAGTAAAGGGGCTCAGAATTCTTTCTACACTTCCAGGGAGATAAAAAAATGTTTCTTCACAGGTCTGAAATTATGAAGTCTAATTATTGCTGCTATGCAACCAGGGTAATTTGAGCCTGAAGAATGTAGCTATAAACAGATTTAACTGCAGACATACTGCTGTTAACGTGGTTATTGCAGGCCTACCTAGCAGAATATTTAAAGACATTTAACATTATCAAAACAGTAACATACCAAAAGTTGAACTGTGACAGTGCTTCCAGAAAAAGCTTTTGAGACATTAAGAAGTGTACATTAATTACTTCAGAAGGAGACACTGAGCCTTGGAACAATCCCAGTTGGCAAGAACAACCATCCCAGTCCACAAAGGAAGAATCTTTGCATACTTTACTGACTGTGCCATCTTGTGTGCAGCACTGACTACTGCACACAATAAAACAAGTGTCTGCCTAGGTATGACCTCCTGAATATTAGTCAAATTTACCATCAAACTTGCTGGAGCAAAAGAAAACTCATTTATATACCCATCATGCATTTTTTACTCCCCTGACACCCCCCTTTACATACAAATTTGTGGCCTACACAAGTTTTCTTTGATGAACATTATACTGGGTTTTTTAAACAAGTTAGCTCCTGTTCTTTTGCTTCACATTTCTCTCATGAATTTCTGCTCTTTCTTACAGAGATAGTCAAGCTACTAATGCAGAGACCTCATTTAGCTCCTCCACAATTATGAGTTATGTAATTTTACTAACTACCCACAAATAATCTACCAGGTCTACAAATAATCTACCAGGATTCTCAGTTATGATATTTTTTATCAGTCACCTGAGAACCAAAAAAAGGCAGAGATGGAAAAATTTAAAGACAGATACAGAAGCAGCTTGATGGAGTTCTTGTAAAAAACAACACCAGAGATGCAGTCAAGGGAGGAAAAAAAGATCAAAAACAAAACAGAAGGGTTTTTAAGCAGTAATTCTGTCTGCAGTACTAGATGTCCTTTTTTCAGAGGGAAAAATGAACAGATCTCCAAAGTAAACAAGCTTTCCTTAGCTCTCCTCCCACTATAGTTTTGCTAGCATATGCAAGAGCAACACAGAGCATTAGCAATCCTATTATTGTGTTTGAAGGCCAGTACTCAATACCATTTCACTCTTACTCTCACTTTCAACTCCTTTAAGATCCAACACAAACACAGTCACTCTGACAAAGAAATTCTTAACTTTCTTTTGCTGACATTCAAGCATGACATTACATCTAATATCAATGCTGTTCCTTACCAGATCAAAGTATCACTAAAAGAATCACTCTTCCTACAGAAATGTCACATTAGCTACTCTGATCTTCTACATCAATATTGACAATATTAATGTGTTTTAGCCTTTAAATAATTACACTGGAGAGCAAACATTTTTACTCCTTTCTGTAGGACAACTATGAACTTCAGTTTCAGCCCTGAAAATACACTTCTAGCCAGTGCTATTGCTCCAGACCACCTTCACACGTTGCTACATGTTTAACATATGATCCTTTCACATTGAAAGTATCTTTCATTTTGAGCTAAAATTTTACTAAAATAATAACATAAATAGAATGGCAGAGTTAAAATAGATATTTGTTATGCTAGATAGAGATTACAATCACCCTGTATGGCAACATCATTTGCATTACTATGTTTTATGAGGCAATATGTGGGCTTGCACAATTATTTCCCAAAGACTTTTCTAAGGGTTTAAGTAACATTTTTAATACTTGTAAGTCTCTGGACACTTTAAAGCAATCACTAAAACCAGTCAACTGCTGAAGATAATAAACTGTCCAAAACTGAGGAGTGTAAGTCCAGGCCAGCATTTTCCTTTGTATTTGACACATCACCTACAATCTTGTGTTTTATTACTTTCATATGCAGTTCTAAAACAGGCATAAAATATGCCTACTTGGAAGACTTCTTAAGAAAGGTCTGATAGCAAAGAATACCTTTGTGACACAAAATCTGACTTGAATAGAGCTGCATCCAATTATCTCAAGATTACACCTGGCCTAAACAGAGAAGAAGCATAGTTTGTTTTGGGGTGTGGCTTTTGTTGTTGTTGTTTGGCTTTTCTTCCTTCTTCTTTAAGTACAGAAAACAGAACACAAGTAAAAAATGCAGAAGCCACACCACAACAACCAACCTCTTATACATATCCAGCAGTCCTCCTTTTTGTTGTGTTTAGCAAGCTCATCTTCAGTCACTTCAATCAGCCTCCCTTTCAAACCAGTCAAGTCCTTCCCACTTTTAGTTAGTCGAATCCAATCCATAAGACTCCTTCCTGGTTTTAAAGGTACCTGAAAAATAACAAACGTACAAGCATCATTAAACTCTATAGGAAGAAAAAGCCATGCAATACAATTGAAGGAAGACTCAGACAAAACAAGAAATAACCCAACTCATATTATTCACTGATACTTGGGAGCTCTACTCAGCAGCAAGGGTGCTTAAGGAAGAGTCCTGGGTAGTAACATCAACAAATATTTTGCTTAAGGAAGAGTCCTGGGTAGTAACCCAGACACAGATTATTGAACATCAACAAATATTCAGACAACTCTTCCCAAAGCAAACTGAAGATACCACGTCTGCCTGTGGTGGTAAATAATTTGAGATATTGTCTGGAAAAATACAAGCAATGAAGAAGAAAGATTTGAAAATCATGGCCAGGTAGAACAAGGTTTGAAAGTTTACCTTCACAACATTCATGAAGACTTTCCACAAGCCCTACAGCAACTGGAAATCTCACCCAGAGAAAGCTGGGACTGAAGTTCCCTAGCTTACCAGAGATGTTTTCACCATGGCCTGCCCTGGAAGGCAGAGCAAGATCTTCAGGGCATCTTCCACCTTCCTTTACAACAGCACCACACACTGGGAACCCCTTTGGTCCAAACTTTAACAGCAGGAAACAGGGTTAAAGAGTCGTGGTCTTTCAAAACCACAGCAAAAACAGAAGCAAGAAAACTAACAAGTGCATAGACCCACGTTGCTTGATGTTATTATAGTCTAAATACAAGTCTGCTGTCAAAGTGAGGTCTGCAGGCACCAAGTGCCCCCAAAACCTCTCCAAAGATGAAGACCAAACACATAAGAACAAACTCTATCATTTATATATACTAGTATGTGTCTTCCATCTCAGTCTCTCTTTCTGAAGTAATTAATGTACACTTCCTAACGTCTCAAAACCTTCTTCTGGAAGCACTGTCAGTTTCACTTTCGGTATGTGACAGTTTTGATAACGTTAAATCCCTTTAAACACTCCGCTCGGCAAGCCTGCAACAACCGCGTTAACAGCAATATGTCTGCAGTTAAACCTGTTCATAGCCACCTATTTCAGGCTCTAACAAACCACGCGCAGCAATTTCAAGCTGAAATTCTCCGCACAGGAGGCACAGCCTGGGCAGGCAGCGCGTTTATCATTATCAGCCTTCCAACGAAGAAGTGTTTTCCAGCGCCGACACCGA
>NW_008656260.1:0-8459 GCF_000695815.1 Acanthisitta chloris | reverse complement strand
GGCCGGCACTGCCTGCCGGCGTCCCTCACCCCCTTCGCCCTCCTTCCTCCCCCAGTCTCTCCGGGTTTCATGCAGTCCTGGAATCGTGAATCATAGAATGGTTTGGGTTGGAACGGACCTTAAAGGCTATCCAGTTCCAACTTCCCTGCCGTGGGCACTTCAAACTGGGCGCTGTTCTGTTGGGGAAACCATAGAATCATAGAAGGGTTTGGGATGGAAGGAACCTTAAAGATCATCCAGTTCCGACTCCCCTTGCCGTGGGCAGGGATACCACCCACTGGCCCAGGTTGCTCAAAGCCCCATCCATTATTGCCTTGGACACTTCCACAGATGAACACTTCCACTGCCAACAGCTTCTCTGGGCAACTTGTGCCAGTGCCCCACCATCCTCACAGCAAAGATCTTCCTCCTAACATCCAATTTAAACCTTCTCTCTCTCAGCTTGAAGCCATTTCCCCTTGCCCTATCACTACATGCTCTTGTAAAATGTCCCTCTCTGCCTTTTTTGTAAGCTCCCTTCAGGTACTGAAAGGCTACAATTAGGTCACCCCTTTAAAGGGATTTTAAAGGGCTAGGATCTTTAGCTGCAGTTTTCCTCTTAATTAGAAAGGGTTATTATTATTAATTAATAAGAGAGTATATGTAAAAACCCCAACACAGTTAGCATAAAATGGAGGTTATACCATTAGTCACTGGAAGGAGAAAAAGCAAGTCTTAAGTCAAAAGTGCAACTCTATTGCTACTCCTTTCAGTGTATTATTGTAACATGGTCAAAACACCTTTTGACTTTAAAGCAAGCATTTTCAGGTATTAATAAACAAATTGGTTTATTATTGGTGGAAGGTGTCCCTGTCCATGGCTGGGAGTCAGAACTAGATGATCTTTAAGGTCCCTTCCAACCCAAGCCATTCTATAAGGCTGTGAAATCTGCAATGCTTCTAAGAAGTGTCACTATCATTAAAGGAGAGACAAGGACATTCAAGTTCTCTCAGCATACATTATCTCTAAATTACAGCTGTGTCTCTTTATGCTAAGTCTACCATTCTTTATATTATTATGCAAACATTTATTGCAACTTGGTGGCTGCTGTTGGCATTTTAGATCCATTAATTTGTCACATATAAGGGCTTGGGTCATGGTCAAGGAACCAACTGCAGTGAGATTGCCTACTGACCTAAGGGGGATGTGCACACCATCACGAGGCATTGGTGAGACAGGATTTGCCTGCACAGAAGGAAGCTTAACCCTGGCCACCAGCTGATGGGTGATGGCAGGGCTAACTCTATTATGCATGAGAGGCTGTACATGAGACAGGCAGATCTGGGGTGGGCTATGGAAGGTCTTGAAAGTGAGGACAAGCAGCTCTCATCTGATGTGACAGATAGTCGGGAGCTAAGGGAGATATGCAAAGATAGGCATGGCAGCACCAGAGGACCAGCTAGACCCATGTCCTTTGCAAAGACCTTTAGAGTGATTATGTGCAGGACAGGACTGCATTTATTAAGGGCAGGACAAGTGCTTTGGCAGTAAGCACAATTCGAACTGGCAATTCAGCATGGATGAGAGCCTTAGTTGTATGGATTGAGACAGAAAGGCTTCGTGTCAGGAATTATTTATAGAACAAGTCTTGCAAGGCTCAGACATGGCCTGAAAAAGGGCATGGGGAGAGGTCTGGACCAAAGATATCCCCCTAGTTGTAGGCATATGTAAACATTGGCCTAAACATCAGCCAAGGAACAGCAGGATGAAGTGGGCTGGCCTAGCTGAGCTTGAGCTTGAACTGACAGCAAGGCTTATCTGAGCAGGCATCAGAGAGGTAGGCAAGGGTGTATTTGGAAAGGTCTGCAACTCATCTTTCCCAGTTTTTAGCATCTACAGTGCATCAGAGCCACTCAGCTAGACTTCCTTTCTAGGCAGGGAAAGAAAACAGGTTTTTCTCGGGTGCCTTTCATCTGGCTAGCTTTGGATATCTCCTGTAGGATTAGCTGTAAAGGGAGCCTAGATGGCATTGTGGATAGAGACACCTACACTGTACCCTTTTATTTTTGGGTAGGTTGATCTCACTTTCAGAGATTGATCTGAATAGAGCACTGGGTCTTTGAACTGCTCAGCAGGTGAATTTATGTTTGCAGTGGGGATTACACAGAGATAAAGTGTAGAAGAGAAAGAGGACAAGGACAGAGCTTTATACCACCTGTGCTGGCGTCTGGCAAGCAAGATAAAGAATGACCTCCAAAAGCCATGGTGGTAAAGTGAGGGAGGGGAAAGGCAAGCGTAGAGCTTTGAAAGACCGAGGAAATAACCTCTCAGGGAGAGAAGCTCAAGCTGACTTGTGACAAGTGTCTGGCAGGTGAATGGAGATGGGGAGAGCTGGAATTGCCTAAGAGGAGGTCGTTCAAGGCTCCCACAAAAGCAGTGCTGACTGAATGTGGGGGCAGAGGCCAGGCAAGGAAGAAGAGGTTCCATAAGGAGGACTCCAGGCTTTCACTGAGCTTACAAAGCAAAGAGAATTGAGGTGCTTGCTTGAATTGGGTTTGTGTGGCCAGGTTTTGGTAACGGAGGAGCTACAGGGGAAGCTTCTGTGAGTTACTGCTAGAAGCTTCCCCTGTGTCTGACAGAGCCAGTGCCAGGAAGCACCAACATGGACCTCCTGCTGGATAGGGCCAGACCCAGCAGCAATGGTAGAACATAACATCCCACCTCTGGGATAACAAATTTAAGAGGGTAAAAATGCCCCATGCAATTCCAGCCAGAGAAAGGAGTGAGAGTATATGAGAGAAACATCCTTGCAGACATCAAGGTCAGTGAAGAGAGAGGGGGAGGAGGTGCATCAGGCACCGGAGCAGAGATTCTCTCCCAGCCTGTGATGAAGACCATGGTGAGGCAGGCTCCTGCAGTGCATGGTGGAGCAGGGGGATGCCCAAAAGAAGGCTGTGACCCCATGGGAAGCTCACACTAGAGCAGGCTCCTGGCAGGTCCATGAGGAGAGGAGCCTACACTGGAGCAGATTTACTGGCAGGACTTGTGGGGGACCCATGCTGGAGCAGGATTCCACCACATGGAAAGGGATCCCATGCTGGAGCAGGGGAACACTGCAAGGAGTCCTCCCCTAAGGAGAAAGGAAGTGCAGAGATAATGTGTGATGAACTGGCCACAACCCCCATTCCCAGTACTGGCAGGACTTGTGGGGGACCCATGCTGGAGCAGGATTCCCCCACATGGAAAGGGATCCCATGCTGGAGCAGGGGAACACTGCAAGGAGTCCTCCCCTAAGGAGAAAGGAAGTGCAGAGATAATGTGTGATGAACTGGCCACAACCCCCATTCCCAGTCCCCCTGGGCCACAGGGAGAGGAGAAGGTAGAAAAAATTGTGAAACAAAGGAAGGGTGGGGAGAAGGTGTTTTAAGATTTAGCTTTAATTTCTCATTATCCTGCTCTCATGTAATTTTTAATGAATTAAATTCATTTTCCTCAAGCCTAGTCTGTTTTGTAATTGGTGAGTGATCTCTCCTGGTCCTTATCTCAACCCACAAGCTTTTTGTTATATTTTGTCTCCCCTGTCCAGCTGAGGAGAGGAGTGATGGAGGTGGTTTGTGAACAACAAGAGTGTTAATAGATGCATTTATTGAAATGATAAAGAGCCAGAGAAGGGTGAGCAATTAAAAAGGTAAAATGAGAGTGAGGCAATTAAGGAGATGAGAGAAAGCAGAACCAAGAGCAAGCAAAGGACCAGGAGGTGAAAAACAAAGAAGAGAGCTCTGTGCCTGTGGCACCAGCAGAGCTGGAGAGAGATGAGTGGAAGTGGATGTGAGACGAGGCGGATACAAAGTCAAAACACTGGAAGAAAGCAGTGATATCCTGTGCAAATAGAGGAGGCAGGAAGGAAGATGCAGTGAAGAGGGAAGATGCTGCAGTTGAAATTGTACGCAAAGTGTAAGCAAATTGAAAATGTTCAGCTAAGCTGGAAAAATCAGGCTGCTTTGGTGTACAGGATGTCATCAGTTTTCATGCAGTTAAGATTGTTGAGAACCTGATGGACAAGCTATATTTGAAAGCTAGTGTTCTTACTTAGCTAGGTTAATGATTGCCAAATCTAATTATGGCTGGAACCAGTGGAGTCACAGCTGCAGCAGCAGCAGCTCTGAAACAGAGTACCCAAGACCCAGGCACCAACTCAGCTGGTGTCTCTGCCTGTGATGGGCAGCTGTGAGTGCCAGGACACTGGGTGCTGATGCACCCCATGGGGTTGCCTGGCCCTAGCAATACCACTCCCTGGAGGACTGGGAGGTCTGGAACACAGCACAGGGTGCAGGGAAGGGCTCCAGCACTGCTGCCTTCCTCACTGAGGCAGACCCAAAGAACCCAAAAGCAGCTTTAGAATTACAGGGATCTGGAGCTGGGGTTCAGGCTCTCCAGTGGCATCCTGGGCAGCACAACCTCTCTTCCAAGTCAGTAAGTCGATATCTAATTACAGGCAAGACTCACTACCACGATCTGATGGTTTGTGCTGCCCTGGCACATCCAGTTGCTCTGACATATCTAGTCAGCATCCACTTTTGCCTTTGTGTTGTATTTGAGTACCTGTGATTCTCTCAAAAAGTTAAAACAGAAAGTGTTACATATTTGATAAGACTGTTTTCAAATCATTGTGAAGAGCATACAGTAGCATGCTCTCCAAGCACTTCTTTCTTGGTGCTTATGGTCTGATACCAGACCATAAGCTGTTCCAAAAGTAGGCAAATTCTCAGGTGAAGAAAGCCCTGTGATAAAAGGAAGCTCATACTGTCAACATGTGCCAGGGATGCAAATGTGAAACAAAGAAGAAATGCTGCAGTGGTGTAATGATTATTTTCAAGCACAGGATTGTTTATGGAGACAGAATGCTCAGCGATGTGGTTAGACTCATCCAAATATGTAATTACAGGGATACAAGTTTAAAAACAAGAATTGAAGAATGCCTTTCAGTAATTACATAAGAAGAGTCTATTTGGAAAACATATGTGCTGTCTTTAAAGAAAAATATTAAAAAATCCTCATGCAATAGACAGGAGTTTGGGCTGTTTAAGAGGTTTCCTTGTGAATTGTTTCAGCTGAGAATTTTGTGGGTTTAAAAAGTTTAATCTTAATTTAATTTTATGAATTCAGAATGTCTGATTATGAGATACTAGCAATTAGTTCTACACATTTTTCACTCAAGTAATTTATGAGTATTCTCAGTCTTTAATTTTACTATTTATTTCATTGGGAATAAATATTTACTATTTTGCCTTTAAAATTGTATTCATTCTATTGTAGTGCATTACTAATATTATATGTTAAAAGCATTAATTAGTGCTTTTCAGTATCAAAACCAAAGTAATTAGAAACTTAATGAACTAAAAATAATATAATGGGACCTCTTTTATTCTCCACTAGGGCAGCAATAATTTAATATAAAGAGAGGCACTCCAGAATTTCCCAGAGAAAGAGAAAATTAAATGGTGGTTGGAACTGCAGTTGCTGAAGAGTCATGAAGCCACTAAAAAAAAAAGAGGGAGAGAAGTGTCCACATTTCGGTTCAAGTAGAAAAAGAGGAACTTAGGAGACCTTGAAAACTGCATTTCATCTGTACAAAATGTTACAGCTTGATTTTCAGAGCTACTCCCAGCTGCATTTTATGCATTACAGGGTTATGTATTACAAAGTTTGGATTTGTTTTTAATTGTTTTGGTTTGTGTTGTTGTTTTTGTTGAGGGGTTTTGTTTGTTTGGCTTGGTTGTTGTTTTTGTTGTTTTCCATCGGGGTAATTTGAAGCCTAGACATCTTTCTCTTGCAGATTGAAAACATGACTTTTCTTCCCTTAAATCAAACTGGGACAGGAAGGTGCTTTCTGGGTCTGATCTTCTGTCACCCCTCTGCTGTGTGTGTCAACTGGGGAAGTACTGCGGTTAGCAGGTTTGGTGTGAGCTGTGACACTGAGAAGACCTGTCCTTGCTCTAACACTTAGTTTGTGTACATGTTCCTAACTGAGCAGCAGAGGAAGACAAACACTGGCTTCAGGGAGGTGGGAAACTCTGAGTAATATTAGTAGCTTGACTAATGCCATTCAGGCTTTTAATTTCATCATTTATGGACACCATGTCATTTATTCAAAGCTACAAAAAGCAGTCAGTTAGAAGTAAGGAAATGAGGGATTCCAAATATTTTACATTGCCCACATAAGTAGGTTTTTTCTCCTCAAGTTAATGCATTTCTTCACAATGCAATAACCTTCATGTTAACCCAGAATTAATATTTCTCTGTCAATATCAAGGCTGAGAAGGAATGCAGATGTACCCTCAAGGGAGATGATTGAAGCTTGTCATTATTACAGGACTTACAACATTTAACTTCAGCCATATGGAAGATGAGTATCTAGTTTAAATGTGCCCAAAAGACTGTTTTCATTCAGCTGTTCTGAATGATCCATAGGTCAGGTTTCCCTTACTTACAGGCTTGCAGTGCCCTAGACCTTACCCACCTACAGCACCACTGCCAATAAGTTAAAGAAAGTCATCTTGGCTTCCTCTGCAGCTGGAGGAAAGAGTACACACTAGGAGATCTTGTCTGTCCCGTTGCAGGAGAGACACCTGGGTGAGTCAGAACCTCTGGGGTGCCTGGTTCTCCCTCTAACATTAGAGGGAACCTAGACAAACTGCAAGGAAGGGTGCTTCACTTTTAGATTGCTACCAATGGCTGAGAGGAATCGCTCTGTTCTACAAAAGTTGGGAAGTGGCTACTGCTACACCTTGTTTAGTGCATAGCCAATTAAACCTCAAAGAGAGTTTCTCCCATGTGTTGTCCTTGTTGGACTGCTCTAATGCCTTCCAATTATCCACACTGATCATAAAATTAAAGGCAAAATAGCTCCCCAGATGCAGGAGTCTCTAATTATATACTGAAGTTGTTTATAGCAAAGTCCACAGCCTGCATTTATTTACCTTTCCCTTTATATTTGCCTTCAGGTTTATGCAGGTAAAGGTAGGTGGTTGCTTGAATGTGTCTAAAATAACCAACATATCGAAACAAACCAAGGGTAAGCGGAGCTGGTGTGGATATGCCTTACACCAGTTATTTCAGAGCATGCAGTTTCTTTCTCCTCTGTTGTTTTATTAGCTGACCACACAAGAAATTCTCAAGTTCACCAGTAGTTTTCACGTACACAGCCTTTTTGATAACTGATATCCCTTATAGTGCATCATGAAGATCATACAATGAGCGTATCCACCAGTGAACAAAGCAGGACCTTCATGTGCTGGTAGTAGAACTTGGCCTGTATTGCACATCTTGAGAAAATGGGTTTATAATCAATGGTGTAAACAACCAATACTTCACACAGAAAAGAAGTCCCTGCTTAGCACACTCCTCCATAGTGCAATGTGGCTGATTTAATCATACTGTTCAAGCATGATGGGCTTCATGCCTATGGTTTTGCCAATAATGGGCCCTGATGAGATTCATCCCTGGGTCCTGAGGGAACTGGTGAATGTGGTTGCTAGGCCACTATCTATCATTTTCCAGAAATCATGGCAGTCAGGTGAAGTTCTTGATGACTGGAAAAAGGGAAATATAACCCCCAGTTTTAAAAAGGGGAAAGCAGAAGAATCAGGGAACTATCAACCAATCATTCTCACCACTGTGTCTGGCAAGATCATGGAACAGATTCTCCTGGAAGTTATGCTTAGGCACATGAAAAGCAAAGAGGTGACTGGTGATAACCAGCATGAGTTTTCTAGAGGCAAGTCATGCCTGACAAATTTGGTGGCCTTCTATGATGGGGCTACAGAATTTGTGGATAGGGGCAGAGCAACTGATACCCACCTGGACTTAGGCAAATCATTTGATACTGTCCCACATAACATCCTTGTCTCTAAATTGGAGAGACATGGATTTGATGGGTGGACCACTCGGTGGGTAAAGAACTGTCTGGACGGTCACATGCAGAGAGTTGTGGTCAGCAGCTCATTGTCCACATGGAGGCCAGTGAGGAGGGGTGTCCCTCAGGGGTTGGTCCTGGGGCTGATACCGTTCAACATCTTTGTCAGTGACATGGACAGCGGGATTGAGTGCACTCTCAGCAAGTTCACTGATGACACCAAGCTTGAGGCAATCGACATGTTGGAGGGAAGGGATGTGCCATCCAGAGGGACCTTGACAGGCTTGAGAGGTGGGCCAATGAAGTTCATGAAGTTCAACAAAATGAAGTGCAAGGTCCTAGATCTGGGCCATGGCAATCCCAGGCACACCTATAGGCTGGGTGAGGAAGTATTTGAGACCAGCAAAATGGAGAAAGACTTGAGAGTGACAGTGGACAAGAAACTCACAATGAGTTGATGGCGCGGATTAATTGGTGGATGAGACACTCACCACGAGCTCCTGGGCTGCATCAAAAGAACTGTGGCAGCAGGTTGAAAGACGTGATTCTCCCCCTCTACTCTGCT
>NW_008656259.1:19692-24839 GCF_000695815.1 Acanthisitta chloris | reverse complement strand
GCATTTCTCCCGTCGATCTTCCACAGACCTCTGCAATAGTATATCACAGAACGGTCTGAGTTGGGAATGAACGTTAAAGATCATCTAGTTCCAATGCCCTGCCATGGGCAGGGACACCTCCCACCAGCCCAGGTTGCTCCAAGCCCCATCCAACCTGGCCTGGAACAATTCCAGGGATGGAGCAGCCACAGCTTCTCTGGGCAACCTGTGCCAGTGCCTCAGCACCCTCACAGGGAGGAATTTCTTCCTAACATCTAATCTAAATCTCTCTCAGTTTGAAGCCATTCACCCTTGGGTATAGAGTGGGAAACACCAGCTGACACAGATGAGACAGTTCTCACAAGCCTGAATAACTTAAAGCAATAATCCTCTTCCAAAAAATAAAGGCAAAACCCAAACCCAACAAAACATGTCCTAGATAATTTTAAAAAGAGATTCTCAGCCTATGTTTTTTCCCCTTCCTAGTGTTATCAAACACTAGCAGGAACAGCACCATGGAGGTAGAACTAAGATTGTTGTGTTTAAGACAAGAGTTACCATAGCAAACATTAACTTAATCAGTAGCTCAGTGAAAAGGCACAGTGCCCATTTCTTATCTCTAAGGCTTTATCCATACTTTTAAAGAGCATTAATTTTACCAGTGAAATCACATGGCAAGCTCTTAAGTAAAATGTGATTTATTCAAGAGGGTTCATCTCAGATAAACGTTTTTTCCCAGCACCCCAAAAAACCCCAAGTTGTTTTCACATACAAGAGATTATTGAACCCAAACTTATCAGCTGCTACAGAGCAAATAAAAGTCCAGCCCATAGCTGTGGAAAGTCTGCAGTGTTAGAAAGCAAACAGAAAAGTAAGCCTGTGTTTAAAATAGATTGGAGTGTGGAAATCCACAGTTTGACTGTGACAAAGAAACTGATAACAGTTAAGACCAGTTTATCATGAGGAAGTGCATGAAGTCTTTCAAAGTTTTTTTCCAGAGAAGCAGAGACAGTTATAAAAGTACTGAGAGACACGAAATAGGCAGCGGCAGATGAAATCACACCCTCCCCAAATCAGAAATAAACTTGTGACACCAAAACTAAGCCCAGTCAGACCCTGATCTGTATTGAGCCATTGCCCATATTGTGTATTTCCATCAAGGGCAGAGGTAGCTTTTGGCCTGGGTTATACTTAAGTCATCTAACAGCAACCTCTAGTGGTGTTTGCCGACAGATTTGTCCCACATCTTCAGCACGAAAAGGGGGAGGACACCAGACAAACCCCAGCAGCACCAAGACCCTGTTCTGAGATTAAAACCAACTTGCTTCCAGGGAGTCATAGAAGGTACCAGAACAGTCTTTGCACTGTTCCTACTCCCATCACCAGTTTGACCATGACACCTTGTGCAAAGGAAGCCTTGAGTTCACCTGAGATAAAACAAAGTACACAACCTCCATTGTTTTAAGTGCAGCATCACCAAGTGTGATGTAGTGCCATTGGCTGAACTCTGAATAAATAACCCAGACATGAAGTCTTGGATGCTCAAGACTTAAATTTCCTCAAGTCCATTTTAAAGGCAGTTCCTAACCAACATGTTCTTGTCCGCACCAAGCAAACTCCCATTGTCTGAGGGGACTTTAGTAATACAAGTGGGTGCCATCTCATTAAAAACTAATTTATATCATGTCAATTGAGATAATTTAATTAGTTACCCATCTACCCACAGACTTTCTAGGGATATTCCAGCAGTCAGAGCTTTGAATGCCTTCTCTGTAAAAGTAACACCATCACATACAAGTCTGCCCAACCAGAAGGATCAGAGGGATTTGGCACATGTCCTCTAAACACTGAAATCAGCTCATGCAGGATTTCATAAACTGTATTATAGACAAAAATCTATTTTGAGCTTAAACATGAAAATTCAGCATTGCAGGAGTACACTCAGAAGGATTTTGATAGAGCCAGTTTGAAGTGCAGAGTTGATCCTTCTGTTCAACAGGGGAGAAGACACAGAGTTTCTATTACAAAATACTTTCAAAGTGCCACCTTAACATCCAATCTATTAAAAGTACATTCGTTTGGCAAGTTTTTCAGCTTGACAGAAGTTGTCAGAACTCAAGTGGATTACAGACAGATAAGAAAGAACAGAACATTTCAAACTACAGAAATGCATCATTTGCTGCACAACTGGCTCCAGGAACACCCTTGGCTTCTGTTCCATGCACAGTAATACCAAGCCAGGTATTATTCTTAGTTGCTTTATGGGCCATGTCATGATGATTTCTTGAAACCCTTTAGAATGGGGTAGATGTTCTCAAATGCCTCATAGATCTCAGAACGTTCTTTTGCTCCTAGAAAAGGACATTTAGGAAAAAAAAAAGCATTAGAGCGTTGAGAGTAACTGAATGCAGCTCAAACCTAATAAGATTGCAAACCATGAAGAAATCCAGGAGTTTAAAAGCACCTTACTGTTAGTTTAAGGCAGAGTTCCTATCATACTTCTGCCACCTCAAAGAACAATTTCTAGCTTGCTTTGCTTTAAGACTAGTTTTCTTTAATCTGTGGAACCAAAACAGCAATTTTCTGCTCTTGACAGGCACAAAACATTGGCTTTGAAGGAGGAAGAAGGCAACTAAGAAGAATCATTGTGTTATCTGCTTAGAAGTAACAGCTCTGCCTGTTGATAAGGTAAGTGGAAAGGCAGAAACAAGATGTGAAGGGCATTTATGCACTACTGAAGTTGATCCACAGTTTGAGAATTCTCCTCCAGCCCTGAGAAGCATTTTTATTTCTAAGCTGTGTTAGGGCACCTGTGATTCCAAAGCCTTTTCCATGGTACTGCAAGCAAATCTTTAATTCCATGTCTTACTCACTAACTGCATTGCAGTAGGCAGGAACACTCCTTGCCAGTGCCACTGCTCTGTCATGCTGGTACAAACTACAGGAAAACTGCATTTAAAGGAACTAACAGTTGGAATAAGTCCCTTTCAGGATGAATGCATAAGCCTTTTCCTTGTGTCCTCACTTGGACATGACTAACTCATCTGCTTTTACCTTTAAAAGTGGAATTACTTTCAAGTTACTGTCTTGCTTTAGAAAAAACCTCACAGCTCAGCAAATTCAGTTTTACTATTACAGTTGGGCCCAGAGTTCACCCACACTAAGGTCTTACCTTAGTGCTTCTGGGCATGCTGCACACTCCAGTGTGGTACTTGCATTTTTTTGGCTACACTAATTTCATCAGTGGAAAGAAACTGGGCAGTATGATTTTACTGGACCTAAGCAGAAGGTAGTGGACACTGGAGTGGGAAGTATTGAAGCTTTGTAGTGAGTGCCTCATTCTTCAGTTAGCCAAGCTCATTCATGATCTATGACTGTGAGAATCTCTGGCTAAGGCAAGCACTCCTCTTTTGTCTTTCACATGTCTCAAGGCTGTGTTGTGAATATAAATACAGCACTCAGGGCTTCTGGGAACAAGTGCCACTTACCTTTCAGTACATCTGAATAGAAGCATTTTCACTAGCTTTACAGAAAGAATGTGTTCAGAACTAAGGAATTCACTTTTTCCAACGTGGGATCTGAGGTACAGGTAGACAGCAAGTGCTGAGTGCACTAACTCAAAGGCTTTTGCCTCACAAGTGTCTTGCTAAGGTCTGGAACAAGTTTTTAGCTCTCCACCCTTTCCTCTAATAATCCCTACTAAATGCTGTCAGTAAAGTGTTTTAAGAAGTTTGCTTCCTGTCCAGGCAATTTTAAATTGCTTATTGTGAGGTTCCTATTTAAGTGCCTGAGTAGTTAACAACATGTCAGCATCCTGTTGGCATTCTGTACATTGACACATGGCATCATGCTTTGAATAAAATAAAAGATACTCAAGTAACATGGAAATCTGAGACTGTATATGAAACAATACGAGATTCTAGTGGAACAATACTGATGTTATCTGCAGAAAACACAGATAAGCAGCAGCAGGCATTAAAGAGATCCCTGAGTGGCTTTACTGGGGCAAGACATTAGTTTAGCTAATGTCCTGTTTAAATGCTCTCTCAGAAGAGAAGGTAACACTTGACTACAGAGAGAAACCACTTACCAGTCAGTACAACTTTTCCAGACACAAAGATAAGCAGCACTATCCTTGGTTTGACCATCCTATAAATAAGGCCAGGGAATAGTTCAGGTTCATAGCTGTTCCAAAGCAAGGAGGTAAGATTAGTAAAAATGAAAATCCTGTTTCAGTGTTGTAGGCATAAAGTGCTCTTTAATTATACTAACAATAGAGTAATTAACCCCACAGATTTCAGCTAGGTACCCAGAGAAATGCAGGTGAGGTTTTAGCCGGCTTGAAGGGAAACCTGGTGATCCCAGCTGGAGCTGGTGGGAGATATTCACACTTTTAAAGACTTCTGAGTCATTCGTGATTTTCTTTAGCAATGAGGCTTTTATCATAATCTTCAAACAGTCCTCAAGTCACAGAATAGTTTGGGTTGGAAGGGAACTTAAGAGATCACCTAGTCCCACCCCCTGCCATGGGCAAGGAATTCTTCCACCAGCCCAGGTTGCTCCAAGCCCCATCCAGCCTGGCCTGGAACACTCCCAGGGATGGAGCAGCCACAGCTTCTCTGGGCAACCTGTGCCAGTGCCTCACCACCCTCACAGTAAATTCTTCCTAGTCTGCAAAGAGCCCTTACCAGGAAGCATCTTGTGCAACTAAGACAAGATGAGAGCCAAGTGCAAATCTTTAATATATATTTATCTCTTAAATTAAATGCCAACTATTAAATGCAGTGTTAATAAGAGACAACTGAATTTTCTTTGTCAGTGCTGAAATCTTCATCCCTTCCTCAGTGATGGCAATAACTAGTTGTGAACAAACTCATCTTGAAGGCACAGCATGTCCATCACTCAGCTACAGGTTTACTTTCACAATTGGTGGTTAATGGACATCCAGACAGAACCAAAACAATAGCCCAGAAACACACTGTAGTTTCAGTTCTGTACTTTGCAAATGCAGTTTGGCTTCATGCCTGAGGGTTGGAAACCTTATCCTTGCAGATAGGCATCTGGTTTGCTGGGAGTGAACAGACCTCTTTAGTATTCAAAGTTCACAATGGAGCAAGGGCATAAATGAGGCTCAAGTAGCTGAAGACCCTGCTCCAAGATACACAGGA
>NW_008656259.1:10869-19659 GCF_000695815.1 Acanthisitta chloris | reverse complement strand
CTGAACTGCTGGTGAGTGAGAACTAAGCCTTCCAGCCGGATGGGGAACCTCACATCACAGCTCCCAACCATATTCTGGATCTTAAAGTCCAAGAACTTGGCAGGGAAGCCAAGCTTCTGCACCACCCGGGCATGCTTCCTGGCTGCCAGCCGAGACTGCTCTTCACTGGAGGAAGAGCAGAGTGGGGAGCAAGCAACTTTGGTTAGTGCTTTCCTCTGCCCTCAAGATGGAATTCAGTCTACAACCACCATGCTCATCTGTTCCAAAAAAAAAAGTGCCCAAAATAGCAAGCCTCTATCCCCAAAACTGCTCCAGGGAACTAAAAGGAGAAAGGCATTTGGTCATTCACTTTCCTGTGGCCTGTTTGAACACACTGGAGCATGTTGCATCACCCAGAAGTTCCCCTCTTCAAAGGTTTTTCTCAGTTCCTTAAAACAGCTGCTCAGTACTGATCCAAGAGTTAGACTATAGGCATGAGTACTACTGTCTACATGGGGGGCTGGGAGGGGTTAGAGATCTTCTAAGTGCAACCTGATGCATTATCTCATTGACAGTTTTGGGACATAAAACCAGTCCAGCTGCTGGACTTTAAGGAAGAGCTTCAAAGCACAGAAAACTTCACTTTTTCTCCAACTCTCATTTTCTCTAGAGGCAGATGTGTTGACTGGTGAACACAGACACCGAAGAGACTTGACAGACACAAGTTATGTCCTAACTCACTTGAAAGCCAGTGAGAAATGCAAATAATCCCTTAAGAATTCCTGGGCATTTTAGCAGCTTTTCTGCTGATGCCTGCTGAGCTCAATCTAAATTCAGGGACAGAAGCACAGTTCAGGATCACTAAGATGACATCATGAAGCAAATGAGACATTTTCAATATCAGTCCTTCACTTTTTCTTGCAGTTATGACAGCCCTTTGTTAGATATTTTAAACAAGATTTTCTGGCATTTTCCATCAGAATACAGGCACAGCTGCATGACCCAGACCTTTAGAAGGAAGGTAGAACCCAGAAAAATACCTTTTTGCTCCTGTGCAGACCATTTTTCCTGAACTGAAGATGAGGGCTGTTGTTCGTGGCTCCCTGATTCTCATGATCACAGCAGCAAATCTCTACAAATTCAAAGGAAGACTTCACAGTCCAGCTGAGGAATTTAGCTGGGGCTTTATTTCTGTTCAGCCTTTCAACAACTGACACTTTCAAAGCTAATCACGACATGCATTTACTTTGTAAAAGTGTTTCTTTACCACCCTGAAGTGATTTTCCACCCACCTAGGACCAGGGGAGTTAAGCCTATAGTCACAGAACACTAGGATCCATCAACACTGAGAAAGAGAAGTGAAGGTAAAGCTTTTAAGATTTACCTTTGGGTTATATTCTGCATTTCTGGCATGCAGAGCTATGTTCTTCAGATCTAGTTTACAAGCCAAGTTTACAGTTGACACAATATTCCTGAGGAAAGAGAGAGGAATTTTCTTACTGCAAAAGCCAATCCCTGCAGATCCAACCCCCAGCATTATTGGCTTAATGTGGAGCCACACTCCAATTAATAATTGCCATCAACTGATTTCCTGCATATCTATTTTCCACTCTAGCATTAAGCTAATTTTGGCAAAACTTCAGTAATTCAATACCAAAATTGCATTTTGAGTATAACAAGGTATGAAATTTAGTCCCTGGATCCTAAGGTTGTGTGTCTTCCAATAACTACATCACTCAAGTTTTTCACAGCTTTGAATTGAGCCACTACTGAGTGTCTGAGTTCCTACAGTGCTTAAGGTAGATCAGGATATGTTATTTTCTACAGGTATAGGCAACTCTATAGTTGCTGTAGCCTAACCAGGACAGGATCTTTCAGCAGAGGCAGAATGTCTCACACTTGTGCCTCTTTACTCTGGTCTGACTGTTCCTCCTCTCAGAAAAGCAGACTGACCCCTTTAAACCCCTGAAGGCTGCTGTCATCCTTAGCATTCTCCTTGCTGGAAGAAATCCTGTTCATTTATCTTCTGATTTTTGCCCAATACTGTCAGCTCATTTGCTCCACCTCTCCAAGAAGACTTAACTGCCCTGTAGATTTTTGCTGGACTTATTTAAGACCAAGCTTTGCAGTTTAAGTAAAACCATGCCTATGAGATATGCTACATATATTATACGTAAACTTACTGTAACTGAGGAACTATGCCAGAGCTTTCTGATGCAGATGTCACTGGGGTCATGGGAATCATTGAAGTCAGAGGAGTTGCATCTGGATGTGACAAGCTGCTTTCATCCATGAAGGTGCCACTGTCCTCCTTTCTTGACACTGACCCATCAAACTCATTTTGTGTTTCATGACCATCATCAGATAGATTTTGTTCTTTGTTATCCTGGGTAACATCTGGAAGAAAGCTGAGATCCACAGAGGAGAAGTCTGTATGAAGCTCTTTGGGCTGATTAAACTGAGAACCAAACAACACATCTTCGGCTGTTTGAATTGGAAGTTCTACATCATAAGGGCTCATGGCACTCAACAGATGAGGACTAGTTGAGAAGTCATCCTTAAATTAAGAAAAAGTGCCATTAAGCATCTTGCATTAAAACATTTTACTAGGAGACTAAATTAAGATTAATCTTCAATGAGGAACTATCAAACATTTTTACCCCCCTCTATACATTATAATAAAGAATAGTCTTTAGATTTCAAAATGCATCCTTTGCTTCTCCATCAGCATATAAAAATCCAGATGACTTCTAGAGTGGAGACAGGCATTTTCCCCACCATGTTTAAATAGCAGTAGAGAGTACTCCTGTGATGCCACAAATTGAGAAACATAGAGAAGTGCTAGACACCTTCAGCCGTGAAAGCAGGTACTGCACTGGCACTTGGCCCTTCCCAGCCATTGTCACACACACAACCAACGTAATTGCTCATGAGTTTTTCCAAGGAAGACAGCTGGCATTTTCTGGCTGCTTTTACCTCTCATTCCGTATATCATTGCCATTTCCTCTCCCTGCTAGCAGGGGACAGAGTCAGCATTGGATTTGTGCAACAGAGGGCAGCAACTCACAGAGCCAGCAGCACTTCGTCCCTTATCTGCCGCAGGTCAGCAGAGTGATTGAAGCGAGACAGTCAGCGGAACCAACATCCTGCCTTGCATCAAGCATAAGGCACACCTGCCAGCAGCTCTTGCATGCTGATGTCCTTCTTCATCAGCTATTTATTATTGAAAGCTACTTAAAAAGCATCGCAATGATCAGGCAAGAGTTTAGAAAAGGATTTATTCCCTGTTAGGGCATAAGCTTCTTCTCAGTGGAAAGCTTCTTCCAAGAAGGTGTTTTCTGCCAACACCCACAGCAGATGACAGCTTGGACTAAAGAATCCATACAAGAGGTTTAGTGTTTATTTAGGCATTTTTGGGCTCAAGAGCCAAAAGTCCAAGCACAAATCAGAACAGGGAACAGTGCACAAGACTGAGGCCCTCGAGTTGGCAGCAACTGCCTGAACTCCAGTGGGAGCAAAGTTTCCAGATCAATGCTTTCCAGCCCTTAGCTAGTGTTGCTCTATGCTAGGCAGCTCACTTGGCAACACAGCCATGCACACAGGGAGATCTGTGCTCCTGCTTTGCAGTGTATTTGCCTATAGACACTTGGAAAACTCCAACTAAGTGACAAACACTCCCCGAGAAGCCTAGAATACAGATGCAATCAGGTCTGGGTCAAACCACCACAAACACCTACACTCAAAATTACTTTTAGAACTGGGTTCTAGGTGCAGAGCCCCATATGAGATCAGGTGGGGCAGAGTGCAGCTCAATTAGCCTGGGGACTCCTTCACCCTTTGGAAAACAGAATCCACTGTCTGAGAATTAAAGTCAGATACAAATGTAGTAAGAGCTACAAATTACAATATACTATGGAATAACTTAAATACATCTGTTTTAAGTAGATATTTTTCAAGTTAGCAACAGGGGAAGGAAGGCACAGTTTCTGCAAGACTTTCAGTGGACTGAGAGCTGTGCAGGAGCTCATTGGGAAAGCTCTGTATGAACCATGATGCAGAGAAGATGGTACAAAAACACCTCATCACTGCAAGCCTGTGGGACTACCCACATCACACTAAGGGGCATCAGAGAATATGATAAATATGACAGTCCAAAAACTCAACCCACAGTTTGTGGCATAGCTTAAAGAAAGAAGGTGATGGAGAAGCAAGTGGTATATGAGGCTGGAAGTATTAGATAGCTGTAAAACAAGTTTAAAGAAAAATAGCAAAGTAAATGGCGTAGAGCAGGTAGAAATAGAAAGCAAATCTTTCTTCTTTATCTGGTTTCCATATAAGTTGTCTGAGGAAAAGCCCTTACAGGGTTAAGTGCTGGGGAATATTGCCTTCTTGTCAGACAGATGCTCAGGGGCTGTGAAAAGGGGCACAAGACCATGTTTGCATTGGGCTGGCTGCCAAGGGTTATTGCTATAGACTCCGGGTTAATTAACTTCACCGAAGGCCCCACTGACTGCATAGCTTTGGACATCTCCCAGCAGATCTGGGAAGGAGATTTCACACGTAGATCCTGTCTGAGATCACTCAGTTTGGGGCAGCTTGAGGGGAAACAGCCCTTTTCACTTCCACTGCAGAAACCCCTGAAACTCAGGTACATGTAAATCAATTCCAGCTGCTTCAACCAACAGACTTGGATTTTTTTTCCACTTCCATATCACACATCTGCTGTTATCAAGTGTCCCAGCCAGCCTGAAATATAAAAATCTCAGCAGCATTTGTAAAACTCTGATTATACCTCACCATATTATACACTTTGTGGGGCCACATTTAGAGAGCTCTACTGACTGCCACGGGGAGGTCTCTGGATTTAAACAGCCTGTGCTAAGCCTGAAAAGTAGTTTACAACAGGATGCACATAACAAAATTATGTTCCCTGAACAAAGATGATGCCCAGCTGTGGGGCACAGCCCTCTCTTAAGTCCCTCACCCTGTTACCTCTACAGCCACTTAAGACCACGAGGGTTATTCCCAATACTAAAACACTCTATTTTTACAGCCAGCACGAGAAGATCTGAGATTCTTACCCTCTCACCGTCCAGTACACACTGCCCAGAGGCTGAGCCCTGCAAGCAGTGCCCCATCACAAGAGTTTAAACACATCAGCATCGCTCCTGCAGCAGGTAAGAGCTACCTCCCTCTCCAGGGAGCCTCTCCACGCTCCCAGCAGTTCTGGGCCGGCCCAGGGCAGGGAAGAGCCCCGCGGGTGGAGGAAGTCCCTTAGCCAAATCCCAGCCAGAAGGAATCCAAGCAGGATTAAGCCCAGGCAGAACAAATCCAGGCAGGAACACATCAGCGATGACGCAGTTGAGCCGCGAGCGCAAAGTGTTATTCAGCGCGCTCCAGGGAGCCTCTCCACGCTCCCAGCAGTTCTGGGCCGGCCCAGGGCAGGGAAGAGCCCCGCGGGTGGAGGAAGTCCCTTAGCCAAATCCCAGCCAGAAGGAATCCAAGCAGGATTAAGCCCAGGCAGAACAAATCCAGGCAGGAACACATCAGCGATGACGCAGTTGAGCCGCGAGCGCAAAGTGTTATTCAGCGCGGCGTTGGTGGTATTGAGCATAGCGCGTTGGTGGTATAGTGGTGAGCATAGCTGCCTTCCAAGCAGTTGACCCGGGTTCGATTCCCGGCCAACGCAGTTGTCTTTTTCGTGTTTTTTTTTTAACCTTTTCCCTATCCCTTACCTGCTCGCTGCAGGTCTCCAGGAATCGCTCCAGCGGCGATATGCCGTCCATGGACACAGCCGCACACCCAGACCTCCCAGCATCACCCCGAGCCCGGCTTTTATACCCAGGGTGGGACCGAAGGGGCAGGTGTGGCTTGTCAGGGAGTACAGCCCATCACAGCTGGGAGTTTTGCACCATCAAACACCCCTGGAGCCTCTCACCTGCTCTAGTCCAAGAGAGTTTACCCCATCCTGCAGGACTAGAGAAATTGGGGTGCTTTTGTGTGCTTTGTACCCTACAAACTCCCCTGAGCCTGCTCCCCTCTGTGGGGCTGAAGGGAAATGGGGAGTTTGAGCCGTGGTTTAGACCTTGCAAAGATAATGCTTTTTAGTGAGCAAGTGTAAAGTGCCCTTAATTCCTCCCACCTGCCTCATCATCTGCAATGAGGCACATCTGGTCCTTGGAGAGGAGCCCCAGGTTAAACGTATAAACTTTCAACTTAAGGCATTGTGATGAAATGGCCTGTTCTCAGCTGAGCTGATGCTGCTTATGGGGAGGAAGCTTTTACTCCTTGCATTTGCTATCCTCCCCTCGCAGACATTGCCCTCTCTGGTGTCTGTTTCTGTCCCCTATAAGTGATGATTTAAGGCCATTCCCTTGTCCTACGTGTGGAGAGTCTGGGTGTGAGGCAGCATGTTCCCAGGAGGAAGTTTATGTTGTGCCTGGTGATTGATGCTGTGGGAGTCTCACACTGACGATGCAGCTTGGCTTGAGCTCTGTTGAGTCGTCGCTAGCAGCTGCTGTCTGACTCTTCCTTCACTCCTGTCCTGTCACTATGTGGTGATGGATGGATGGATTTCTGTGGAGGCACACCTGGGGACATATCCCTGTCCCTGTCTGGGCTGGTGGATGTGCTGATTGTCATGATCAATGCACCTGTGTTCCTCTGCTAGACAGGGCTTTGCTCTCTGCTGTGAAGTTTCCTTGCAAACAGCTACTTGAGCCCCAGAAACCCTTTGGAAGAAGATGTCAAAGCCCAGGCATGCAGCAGGTCTTTGGGAAGTGCTGCCAGGCTCTTTTCACTGCCCTGGGGGTGCAAAGGCTTAGATTAGTACCTTTTATCCATGGGGCAGATGAGATCCTTCCCTCTTCACCATCCTGCTGAGCTGGTTTGTGGTATTTCTGGGACTCACCTTCCAATTTAGAGGTGCCAAACCCTCCAGGCCCTGGAAAAAATCCAGCCTCAAGCAGGTTTATACCACAGAGTCCATCCTAGAGCACCCAGGAGGCAAGTTGAGCAGCAAAGCAAGGAGAGGACTCTCTGAGAGGTTGTACCTTGAATAATGGAGGCTGGTAGAGCCAGCTTGGACCAGTTTGGGATGGTTAAAACTAAACCAGCTTGTTTAGGGCTGGCAGGTGATTGTGGTGGTTGCAGTGTAGGTCTGCCTTGTCCATAGGAATAATTGAATACAAGGCAGGGATTGTGCTGAATTTTTTTTGTCCTTGCAGTGACTTCTCACAGGGTCAGGAGATTGGTGCTACCCCAGTGTGACACCATGGCTGTGCTTAAGTTGGGATGGTAGAACACTGTGGTGGTCATGGTGCTTCCCTGGTGTGGCCCTGCCTGTATCATTGCAGCTGTAGTGCTGTGAGTTTCCTCAACCAATTAATCCTTCACTGCACTGCAGAACCCTCTGGAGATATGTTCATCCTGCAGCCCCTTGGGACTGATTTGTCTGCATTTTGTGAACCTGACATGGAGAGGTCAAACCATGGTGTTTAACTGAGTGAAGCTACATCAGAGATGAATGTAAAGTACAAATCTCTTAATGTAGCTCCTTGCCTTGGATATGGGCATCCTGCAAATGGCAGGGAAGTGATGAGGTTTTGGGTGAGTCATGGAGTTTGGGGCCTCTTAGGGTAAATGGGTGTAGGATTGTTTAGCTCTCTGGAGGTGGGGAAGAAGGGAAGATGTTTAGCAATCATCTGAGGAGTCAAGAGTCACTCTGTGTGGGCAGTTCAAGCTCTCAGGGTTGCTCTGATGTAGGGGAAGGGTCCTTTGGGATGCTGCCCAAAGGAGGGGAAACATGGCTATGCCTCGGGAAGGCTCTGTGCTGACAGCCTCCACCTCCAGGCTGACAACTGCTCGTGGTGCCCAGCATGTGGGAGGCTCAGTGAGTTGGGTGTCCAGTGATGGGGAGCCCCAGTGAGTGAAGGTCCAGGTAGTGGGAGGTACAGAGAGTAACAATTCAGTGAGCAAGAGGCACCAAGTCCCTCTCTGTTTCCCAGTTTCTATATTTCTCCTTCTTAGTCATCAGAGGCATTATCCTCTCTCTGCTGTGATGTTCTTCCCTCCTCCTCCAGCAGGAGACTGACCCGTCATGAGTTGGACAGATGCTAGTTTGGGATGTAAGTTTAATATGTGAGACCTACGTGCTTGGCTTCTGATCATCCAGGTCAAATAACATTAGAAATGGCAACTATTTTTCCCATCCCAACTTAAAAAAAGATTATTTCTGTCTCAAGCTGCCTTTTTCCTCCCTCTTCCCCCCCTTTCCTCCTCTTTTTATTCCTCCTCTTTTCCCACTCTTTCTCCTTCTTTACCCCATTTTCCATTCCCCCTTTTTCCTTTCCTCTTCTTCCCTTCCCCCTTCCCCCTTCCCCTTCTTCCTTTCCCCCCTTTGCCCTTTCCCCCTTCCTTCATTTTCCTCCCCTTTTCCCCCCTTTTTTCCCCTCTTCCCCCCTTTCCCCTCCCTTTTCCCTCTCCTTTTTTTCCCCTTTCCCCCCCTTCTCTCTCCCTTTTTCCTCCCCAGTTTTTCTCCTCCCCCTTTTTTCCCCATTTCCCCCATCTCGGAGAGCAGCCTCTAGCCGTTTCCCCCCTTTGCCCTTTCCCCCTTCCTTCATTTTCCTCCCCTTTTCCCCCCTTTTTTCCCCTCTTCCCCCCTTTCCCCTCCCTTTTCCCTCTCCTTTTTTTCCCCTTTCCCCCCCTTCTCTCTCCCTTTTTCCTCCCCAGTTTTTCTCCTCCCCCTTTTTTCCCCATTTCCCCCATCTCGGAGAGCAGCCTCTAGCCGTATCCCGGCCGGATCATGGCAGG
>NW_008656259.1:606-10852 GCF_000695815.1 Acanthisitta chloris | reverse complement strand
AGCGCTGGGAGCAGGGAAGGAGCCGCTGGAGCAGCCCTTGCCCACGTCCCCGAGCGGCAGGAGCAGGCGACGGGTGATGAATCACTGCAGCACATAGTTACTCTAATGATGAATTGTCATGAGTCTTAATTAGCAAATTGGTTAATTTTACTATAGAAAGTCGATGATTAGTACAACAATAAGTGCTTTGTGTATACTTTGTAAGAGTCATTCAATATCATTCTTCCTTGGGTAACTAATTGGAGAAGACTATTCCACAGGGCTCCTGTGTGTATCAGTCTCTTACACGTTCCTGTAGCAGACATTGCTGCATCACCTGCTGTAGGCTCGTTATGGGATGGGACTGATCACAGGACTTCCAGAAACCTGGAAGGGATGTGGAGCAAGGCAGTAAGGGAGCTCTCCCTGTGTTACTCATCAGTGCTCCCCATAGCTTCTATTCCAGCATGCTGAAAATGCCTTGCTGTTTGCTTTGAAGTTAGTTAATCTGGTTTGGCTTTATCTTATCTCTTTTTTTTAGGAGACAGTTTGAGAATTAAAAGTGTGTGACTGGCAATGTTCTGCTTTCTGCTCTCTTGAGCTTTATGCTAAACCTTTATAGCAGTAATTGCCTCAGAAGAGTGTAGCTTGCCTCAGGTGTAACTTGCATCTCCTGGTGCCCTTGCTGCCTGTAGTGTTAAAGCTCTGCCTTTGGAGCAGGTAGAAGAGCAACTGAGGGCAGGACCATGTTCCAAGAAAATACCTATATATTATGCCCAAGATATCACCAAATTCAGCATCTTTCAATTACCCAAGGACCCTGCACTTCTCTGTCAACAGCAGAACCCAAGTCTTGCTGTGAAGGTGGTTCCTTCTGTGTGGTTTAACCCCATTTTAGTCCCTGTGCCTTGAATCCCATCTTGCCAGGGATGTAAACAGAGGTGCTGAGGAGAAACCCAAAGAGGGTCAGGGAGAGGAGCAGGTGAGCTGCAGTGAGCTCAGTGGGAGCCAAGGGCCTGCATGGATCTGACAAAGCTCTCAAGAATCAACTGCAGCCCAAAAGGCAACTCAGAGTTAGATGCTGAAGTGCCTTCAGTCTGACAAGTGTAACCAGTGCTCCCTCACACTTATCTGTCCCATAATACTCCATTCTAGACCTGATCAATGCTTTTCAATGTCAGCAGACCCTGGATTTGTTGCCAGGAAAGGAAAGAAGCCACTGTGACTACTCACTGAGTAACAGTGAGTAATTTGACCTTTAGTTGTGAATTATTAAGTGCCATCATAAGGTTATAGTGGTGTAAAAACAAACAAAATCAGGTCCATTAGATTTGATATTTGGTTCTAACTTGCCCTGTGTAAACCAGGAGTAATCCTCTTCCAGAAGTGAAGTTACAATGGTTGGAAGTTGAGGCAGAATCTAGTTTAAATTTCCAGGTTTACTGGGTAATGGGAATGGCTGTAACTTCCCATTTATCCCCTAGTGCTGAGTGTCCCTCCCAGTACTGGGTGATGCAGCCCAGGTCACAGGCTTTGTACTGGTGAAACTGGGGCTCTCTTATTCCCTGAAAAGGACAGGAGTGGGGGGATGTGGTACATTTGGCAAACATCAGTGGTCTCTCAGCATTTGTGTGCTGATGCATGTGCCTGCCATGCTCACTGGCAGAGACCAGCATGCCTTGGCTTCTGGATCAGGAAAGAAAGTCACTTCTATCAGATGAAAAAGGGGTAAACTGGCTAGGAAAGAGCCATTTTTTCTGACTTCTACAGCACTATTATGTGCAATGAAGACACTTACTGCCCCCATGTCAGAGGATTGCTGAGAACCAGACCCAGAGAGGATTGCCAAATCTTCCACTGAATGCCAGAGGAAGCACTGTAAGTAAAAGTCATCTGTCTCGACTGAAAGGCTGAATGGTGACTCAAAAACTTGATAGTTAACTTCATTTAATTTTCCTATCTGTGCAAAGCAACAGACTGATTAAAGGAAGGCATTCTGTGTGTTGTTTGCATAGAAATCCTCTCCTCCTGGCCCAGTCTTGTACTGCAGTGTGGGGGAGAGCACAACAGCCTATTTTTATTTTTCGTTCTGTGTTGCACCTAAAATGTGGCCAGAAAAGGGGGAGAATAGAGAAGGGCTTTAAACATTGGCTGCCACCTTAATTGCAACCTAGCAATGAATGGCTCCAGGCTCTCTTGGACAGCTCCTCCATGAATGTCACACACAAATCCATCTGACACCTGGGGTTAGAAGTATTCTTCCCTGATTTTTGTTAAGTCATCTTTCCCATTTTTGTGCCAACTGGTCTGGCTAAATTGAATTGCATTGAAATGAGCTGAGTGTGCCATGGATCATCTGACTGCTGCTGTTTCCCTCCAAGTTTTGTGAGAAATGGCTCTAATGCAAACACCATGTCTCATACCTTGAACTTATTGCTGCAATTAAATCCTGATCCCTTAAGCCTTATCTGGAAAAACAATATAGTACTAGCACTCAGGCATGTTTGCACAGAAAAGGAGAGGTGTGCATGCAGCAGATGCTGACAGACCTCTGTTAATTCAGTTTGCAGGGGTTGCAGTCACATTGAAGACATGAGCAGTGACATTAGCATGTCCAGGACCTTCAGTGCAAGCTCTCCAGGAACTGGAGCACATCCTGTGATGCCTTCAGTGCTGTGTCAGCTGAGCTGTGCCACCACTACAGTTTGTACTAGCTTATTGTACAGGGGAGAGCAGCTAAATGCAAATACAATGAGTCAGGGAAGGGTGCTGAACAGTCACTGACTTCCCCCTAAACCTGAGTTTTGTCTGAGTAATCAGGAAGATACGATGACTGACACGGGGATGAGTCCTCAGGGCGCACAGCTTGGAGATTCTCGTTACCTCTTCCTCCAATTAACATCAGCAAATCAGTGCTCCTGAATCAATGAGGGCCTTTGGAGAAACCAGACTTCCTCGAAAGGCTGCCAGATGTCAGCAGCAGCTCTGCCCCCCTTGCCTTGATGGTTTTGTACGTTTAACACCCATAATTAACTGCTAACACCATGGTGCTTCTGTCACTCTAGTCCTTCACCCGTGGTCTGCAGATAAACGCCGTCAGCTCAGTGACGGAGGAGTCCGTGCCCAGCTGTGCTATCATATGCTCCTAAACTTCAGCTCATTTCCATGCTCATCCCAGCCAAGCAGGAATCTAGCCTGAGATCCCTCTTGGTATAGCCTCATCCCACCATTTGGATCTTCCTCCCTTCTCCTTGCTGTCTTTGCAGTTTCCCTTGAAACTATAGCATTAGACTGTGGACATCATGATTTCTTACACCTTAGCTTTTCTGGTCAGTCTTTAGAAGTGGTATATGAGTTAATTTCCCCCATACAATCCAAGATACTATTATGGAATATTTTTATACATTTTTGGTGCCTGTAGGCTGTGGAAGAAGCTCACTTATCAGTGTCCTTCATTATGAATCTCATTTTTCTCCTCTTTTTCTTGCCTCAGTTCACTTATCGGTGACTTGTCAGGAGTAATTAAATGCTGTGATTGCTTTGGCCTCCCTTCAGTGGGCATTTACCCAACTCATAAATACAGGAGTAGCTCCCCTGAGCTCTGTTTCCACTCAGGTGGAGTTGCTAAAGTTCCCTCAGCAATGCTGTGAGGAAAATGAGGAACCCAGATGGGCATGTGTTCAGAAGGGTCCTGAGTTGGTTGTTTTCTAAAACCCAAACTGTGTGGCTCATTTGCTTATTAACATCAAAAATATATTTGTCCCCAGGTATTTTTAGAGTCCCCTTTGCTCCTAAACTGGCATGGGCAGTGCTGCTATCTAAAATAAATGAGGTGTGTGAAGACAGGCAGTTTAAAGGGTGGAGGAATGCAGCTGTTTCAGACCTCTTACATCTCACTCCACTTGCACCTCATTTGTTAATGGCTGTGTTTTTCCCTGTGGGACAATAATGCTTTTCTCTGTGACATTTTATAAAGGAGCTTCTAAACCTCCTTTTGTCCCTTTGGGCAAAATCAGTTGAATTGGCTTCTTTCCTGGTGCCTTTCTATTTCCCCTAGAGAATCTGAGTTGGTTCTTAACACTCTGTGTCCTCCAGGCCTTATGAACAGTATGACAGAAACACTTAGATGTCTGACAAGTCTAGCCACAACATGGGCAGCTGTAGATTCATTGGAGAGGCTTGTTACTATCTAAAAAATGGATATAGGGGTGAAGAGAAGAATATTTGCTCATTTTAAGAATGAGCTAAAATAGCAACTCGCAGAGGGATGCACAGTGGGTTGGTGACACTGCTGGGAATTGTTGGATCTCCTGGGGCACCAGCAATCCTTATGCTGTTCTCAGGATATCTCCTCAGACCCAGGAATTTTCAAAAGAAAAAGAAGGACATATAACTGTTGGAGCAAGTCCAGAGAAGGCCAAGAAGCTGATCAGAGCACTGGAGCACCTTCCATGTGAAGACAGGCTGAGAGAGCTGCTCAGCCTGGAGAAGAGAAGGTTGTGTGGAGACCTCAGAGCAACCTGCCAGGAGCTGAAGGGGCTCCAGGGAAGCTGCAGAGGGACTCTGGGTTAGGAGCTGCAGTGACAGGACAAGAAGTAATGGGGAGAAATTGAAAGAGGCAAATTTAAATTAGATACTAGAAAGAAGTTTTCCCTGTGAGGGTGGTGAGACACTGGCACAGGTTGCCCAGGGAGGCTGTGGCTGCCCCAACCCTGGCAGTGTTCACAGCCAGGTTGGATAAAACCTTGAGCAACCTGCTCTGGTGGGAGGTGTCCCTGCCCAGGGCAGGGGGTTGGGGCTGGATGATCTCTGAGGTCCATTCCAACCCCTTAACATCCTATGAAGCTATGAAATGTTTCCAAGTCTCCAGCCACCCTTGGGACACAGGTGTATGTCACCACTGGTGGTGGCAAACTGGGCACCAGAGAACAAATCTCTCCTCTGGTGTGACACTCATTGCACCAGGCAGGCAGCTGCATCCCTTGTGTAGCCACAGACAAAATACTTCAATACTCACTTACTTTGTGGTGGCAAGAACAGCTGGGATGGTTCCTGTGCTCTTTGATTTATCCAGACAGGCTACGAGGGTGTTTGCTGCACATTTCCTTGGAAGTTTGTCAGAGCCTGACACACGCCGTTCCCGTGATGCCTCACAGAGCTCAATCAATGTCCTTCCCTGGCTGTGGGAGGAAAACATGCTGAGCCAGCCTGGCAGGCTGGGGATACCTTATCCCCAGACTGAAAGAGCCCTTGGAGCAGAAGGTCTGTCTGACTTTCCATTTCTTCCCATCTCTCACTGCATATTGTTTCTGTTTGCTGCCCACCCCGCCACGTTTCAGGTCTGTGCCTAGGAGGGACATTGTGTGGGTGTTGCAAACGTTTTTCTTTGCAAAGAAAAAATGTCTTCGTTCCATAGGTATCGCTGAAGAAGAATATTAATTTAAAACCTACCTTGGATTAATGTAGAACAGCACAAATAAGTGGGTACTAGGAATGATGAATGGGAGAAAGGATTTGAACTGTCACTGTGCTACCACACAGAGAGTGTTTTACAGGAGATGAGGTGTTTTCTATGTCACTTCTTCATTTGCTTTGCTTGACAATACCCATCCAATCTTAAAAAATCATCTTTCTCTAGGATGCTGCCAAGAAAGAAGGAGAATATTTGGAACTTGCTCGGAAACAGTACCCTCATGGGAATTCAAAGCATGGTTATTATTGTGCTGCTGGGAAAGCTGCTTTTCTGTCCAGCTTCCCTGTGATCCCTTTAGCCCTATCTGATACCGAAGGCTTGAGAACTCCAGATTAGAAATTAAATTCCACCTCTGTGGCCCAGACCTGATGACCCACTGGAGCCACAGCAAATAGGTTTTCCTTTACAGCGAGCTCCTCCAGCTAAAGCTGTTGCTTTTTGGCCAAGATTGAAGTATTTTTGGGAAGAACGGATAGTTAAAGCCATGTGATACAGGTGTGGGAATAATAAGTGGCTTGAAAATGAGCAGGGATTATTTAGAGTGGTGTCAGGCCCGGATCTTGCAGAGATTTAGTTGCTTGTTTTTTTCTGCTGGGTTTGTTAGTGCATAGGACAGTGGCAAGGGCTCTGTCCTGGGCTGGTGGGGGATTTAGGGTGGCCATGGCATGGCCAGAGGTGATGAGCTGTGCAGTTGGGACAGCTGGGTGGGATGCAGAACTTGTGTCATCAGACAGCAATTGCTGCTGCTACATTGGGTGTAAACCTCAGCATTTTGGGAGTGGACATGTATGGCTTGGGTGTGTGGGATGGAAACAGCAGCCTGGGGAGGGAAGGAAAAGGATTTTCCCATTACAGTTTCATTTGATTTTGCGTATGTGCAAGCTGAGAGTGACTAGTCCCAGGCTTGTGCTGGGGACTGAACAGCCTGAAGGGAAACTGCCAGAAGTCATGATTTAAGTGTGATCACTCTGAAGACGTCAGTCACTGAGAAGAGCACTGAGTTGTCTGAGTGTCTCTAATTGTGCTGCTCATAGCTGGTTGTATTTTGAAGGTAATATAATTGAACAGCACAGTTTTAAACCCTGTTTTGGGCTTTTGCAGTGCTCTGTCACAATGCTGGAATCCAGAAATGGAAGGTGAATGTCATTTATAAACATTTTTTTTTCAGTGAGCTCTGAAACAGTTTCTAACAATTCACTTCATTAGCTGAATTTCCAGCAGTACAAACTGTGACCATGACCATCTCAATTAAAAGCATATCTACATGGTGATAACGTGTGGATTATGTGGAGTCTTGTAGTAGCCTGATGGATTTTCATCCTGCTCAGACACAATGCCATGGTTTAGACTGTTGTTTTTCATTATGAGCTTTTGCTCTTCTTGCAGGAGCTTCCAGCATCATTTCTGCTGACAGATGCTGCTTAGGACAGATTTATTTTTATTCCCTTACAGTGGAATTGGATCAAACATCTTTTTCCATACAGCTCAAGTTTCCGCAGTGGAGTTACTCCTAGTTTACTACTCCAAGAAGAAAATTGTAGTCAATTTTGTGACCTTTAGCAGCAGTAGAAATGGTTTTTTGGCACATGTGAATATAATCTATTAATTTCCACTTCCTGTCAATTGTAGGAATTTGTGCTTATAAATAGCATAAAAATTTTAATGGAAATACAGACACAGAAAGTCCAGCATTTGGTCCTTTTCTTTTCCCTAGCTGGAATCAGTGAGGTGTTGGAACTCACAGGGCATTGACAAGGATCTCTCACATTCCTGTATAAAATGCTGAAATAACAATAATCAGCTTCCCTGACTTAGGGCCCATAGCATGTCTTTCTCTCAGGCTTCCTCCAAATCCACAGATCTGAAGACTTTTTCCCTGTGATCTGAGAAAGCAAAATTCCTAACAAAGCTAATGACTTGGGGCTCCTGCAGCATTTTAAACCTTTTTCTCTTTCCCCACGAGTGGCTGCCTAATGTGACTGGGATTTCAGGGACTGTTTGCATTATTCCCTGCCTGAAGTTGCGATATTCAGCACCATTAGCCTGGTTGGCTGATGGGTACAGCAGTAGCCCTCCAGTGAGGTTTTCCACCAGATTTCTCAGTCCACATAATTAAGATAGTTTATTGCCTTATGTATTAGGTAATGGTATCTGACATTTAAAAGCATTTTCAGGTCTTTATATCATGATTTATGCTATGATGTTTTGGCAAATGTGTACGATGTCCCTGGAGGTGTTTAAGAGGCATCTGGATCTGGGACTGGGTGGTATGGCTCAGTGGTTTAGGAGTTGCAGTGGTAGAGCTGGGTGGATGGTTGGACTCAATGATCTTAAAGGTCTCTTCCAGCCTTGATGATTCTATGATTCTAAAAGACCAGACATTTCCAGCTGGTAGGAATTGGTATGTTCTCAGCTGAAACCTTCAGAGCAAGTGGTGACTAGTCAGCAGAGAAATCACCTCTGACTCCTGGAAGGTGGAAGAGAAGAAGGTTCTGAGTCATAGAATTTCCTGAGTTGGAAGGGACCCACGAGGATCATCGAGTCCAACTCCAAGACACCCCAACAATGCACCCTGTGCCTGAGAGCATTGGCCAAACACTCCTTGATCTCTCTCAGCCTTGGGGCTGTGACCACTGCCCTGGGGAGCTGTTCCAGTGCCCAAACACCCTCTGGGAACCTAACCTTTTCCTAATATCTGACCTAAACCTTCCCTGACACAGCTTTATGCCATTCCCTCGGGTCCTGTGACTGGTCACCAGAGAGCAGAGATCGGTGCTTGCTCCTGCTGTAGCAGCTGGATTTGCACTCTCTGTTCTTCCACTGCAGCTTGGCTCCTGGCAGGAGGGACAACCCTGTCCCTCCTATGCCCTTCTCTGCCTCTTAGGTCCAAATTTTCTCTCTCCCTGTTGGCAAGACCCCCATCCACAGTCCATAGGGCAGCAAATCTATTCCCACTCCTGGGAAGCATTGATTTGCTTCTGATGCCAGCTGGAAAACTGTGGACAAAAGCGATTAAACATCTGCAACATCTGCTGCTGCCAAGCCCTGTCATACCACAACCACTACCAAAATGGTTAATACAAGCAAGATTTGGCGTTAAATTAACACCTTGCAAGCACAGGGTGTGGGTGCTGCCTTTTCCTGGCTCATGCTCTCTCAGCAGTGCTCCTGCTCGAGTGCAGAGACTGGCCAGGACTGCTGAGCCAGGGCAGCTCCGGGATGAGGCAGCAAAACGCTGATGGCTGGTCACATTCCAAATGTCCAGGTGCCTCCCTGGCCACCCTGCCAGCCAGGCCTTGCCTCCGGGCCCTCTTCACCTCGCATGCAAAGGCACAGGTTCCACCGGCATCCGCCTGGCTGCCTTTGTTTACTCCGGATAGCTTGGGAATGTGGTAGCCTGCGGCTGAGCGACACACATGGCTGATGGGGAGGGTGATGGTGAGCTCTTCCCGCAGCTCCATGCAAATCCATCCTTGATAAGGAATGCTGCAGAGAGATTCATTTCTCGAAGATGCTATGGGACAAATAAATGGTTTGCTCTGAGCAACAGTGCCTGGAAGTCAGACCAGGCTCTTCCTAGCCAGAGGGCTGAAGAAGTGACAGGAGGGTGTGTGCAAAGCCCTAGGGTGATGCCAGCCTTCCTGCAGCACTGGGATTACTCCCTTTGTCCCTCCTGGCTGCAACTAGCCACTGTGGATACTGTGTCCGGGCTCAGGATGCTGGTCCTGACCAGTGCTGGCACTGACCCACAGCTGCTTCAGCCATCCTCATCCCCACTCCTGCCAAAAGAGGTGAATTTTCTTGTACACAGGAGTTTCTTTTCTTCCCATCAATATTTAGGACTGTGGGAAGCTGAGAGTTAATGTCAGTCCCCCAGGGATGGAGCTGGATGAGTGCCCTCAGTGGCTTCTTGCTCTGTTTCATTGTCCCCAAGTAATAAGTGTATGACAGAGCATCAGTTTCCATCCCCGTGGGTACCCACAGCCCTGTGGTCAGGCACTGAGCTCATGTGCAGCCTGTGGTAGTGTTTAAGGGGAAAGAAATTTGCCCTGTGAGCACTTTGGGAATGGATCCATGTCAGAGGGAAGGAGTCAGGGCTATAAGGAGACAGGGCTATAAGAATTCAGAGCTGAAAAAAATCCAGTTAATCTTCCCCCTGCAAACTCCACAGACTGGTGTGGTGTCAGTGATTGAGCCCCTGGGATGTCCATACTCCAGGCAGGGCTGCTCTATGCTGCAGATCTGGGAAGTTTTTTGGCAAATAAGGGAAATTGAGGGATGAGCCCTGTTTCTGGTCATGGGGAAGTGTCCTGTGGGAGGCCTTGGGCTGTGCTGTGCCTGCTCACTCCAGGCCTGTGGGGTCCCCACGCCTGCCCACCCTGCCAGCTCTGGGAAAGGGGGTGGAGAGGGACATGTAGGAGCTGCCTGGGATTGGGGGTAATGAGGGGTAATTAGGGAGGCTAGGTGACCTTTGTGTATGAAGGGTCTGGGCAGGAGGATCCCTGCATCAGGTAGGGCTGGGGAGAATGGTCCCCACTCATGGCTGGGGAGATCCATGGGGATCCCTGCGTGGGGAGGTGATTCCCACGCTTGGGTGGATGCATCTCTATGTGTGGGAAACCTGGGTGGGAGGATCTCTGTGTGTGGGTGGTGTGGGTGATCCCTGGGTGGGGTCTGGGTGAGGAGATCCTTGAGGATTCCTGCATGGGGTATGTCTGGGTGATCCCTATCTATGGGTGGGCTCTGGGTGAGATCCCTGGGGATCCTGGCATGGGGGAGGTTTGCGTGGTTGAT
>NW_008656259.1:0-565 GCF_000695815.1 Acanthisitta chloris | reverse complement strand
GGAGGATGTCTGGGTGGGTGATCCCTATCCGTGGGTGGGATCTGGGTGGAGAGATCCCTAGGGATCTGTACATGGGGGAGATCTGGGTGGATGATCCATGGGTGGGGTTTGTGTGAGGAAATCCCTGGGGATTCTTGTGTGGGGTATGTCTGTGTGGGTGATCTCTGTCCATGGGTGGGGAGATTCCTGGCGACTCCTGCATGGGAGTGGTCTGGGTGGGTGATCCCTGTCCATGTGTGTGGAGAACCCTTAAGGAACCTCACAGTGGGGAGGTCTGGGTGGATGATCCTTGTCCACAGGTGGGGACTGTGTGGGGAAACCCCTGTGGATTCCTGCCTGGGGGAGATCTGAGCGAGTGATCCCTGTCCATGGGGTCCGAGTGAGGAGATCCCTGTGCATCCCTGCGTGGGGGAGGTTCGGGTGGATGATCCCTGTCCATGGGTGTGGACATCCCTGAGGATTCCTGCCGGGGGGTGTCGGAGTGGGGGATCCCTGCTCATGCGTGGGGATTCCTGCCTGGGGGAAGTCTGGGTGGCAGCTCCGTGTCCGTGGGTGCGGAGATGCC
>NW_008656258.1:2389-2739 GCF_000695815.1 Acanthisitta chloris | reverse complement strand
AGGATATAACCCTGGGCACCCCAAATCAGGGTATTCTTTCATTCAGCAAAACTTTGGTAACTTCTCTTGCCTTGTTTGTTCTGCACGGGAATGTTTCTGACCACAAAGAAAATGTATCTGTTAATGCTAAAAGGCATCAAAAGCCCCCCTTTCTTGCAAGTTCAGAAAAATCAATTTGCCACACGTCACCTGGAAATTGTCCTCTCCTAACTACTCCTTGCTGTTTCTTAGTTCCTGTAACATACAACTCAAATCATGGCTTAAACAATTCAAAAGGACATCCATTACAACGTCCACCTCTGGTCCTTTTGGGCCAGTTTATATGGTGTACCATCACAATGATCTCATCT
>NW_008656258.1:0-1436 GCF_000695815.1 Acanthisitta chloris | reverse complement strand
GTGGTTTAACACCACTCAGCAGCTGAGCAACACACAGCCACTCACTCACTCCCCCACTAGTGGGAGGGGGGAAAGAATCAAAAAGGTACAAGCCAGAAGACTCCTGTGTTGAGATAAAGACAGTTTAACAGGGAAAGACACATAGATAGGCAAAAGAAAACAAGAAATTAATTCACTGCTCCCCAGGGGCAGGAGATGTTCAGCATTTCCAGGAGAGCAGGGCCCATCACGCATAACAGTTGCATGAGAAGACAAATGTTTTCACTTCAAACGTCTTCCACTTCCTCTTTCAAATTCGGTTTTCCTTTTTTTCTTGTTACTTTATACAACAGGGTTAAGATTTATCCCAAATGTAGAATATGTTGTCTCCAGAAACCAAATAATCCAATAAATTTCTGTGTTTTATGCCTCATTTTTGATTTGAGATACTACACAATCCAAAATTTTCTGTTTAGCTTTGGGCAGTATCTCCCAATGCCCACAATGCCACTAAATTCCCAGAATTTCATGGTTTGGGAGGTCCTTGGATTTTAGTAGGGTTAATTTCCCAGCCTTTCTGTTGCATATGATCTCCAACTAATTCAAGGACTTGTTGCAGCTTCCTCCCCTGCATCAGAATGTCACCTGCATAATGAGTTATTTGCATCTGAGAGGGCAGCGCTATCTCATCCAAGTGCTCAGCCACAGTTCCATGACAAGTGGTTGCACTGTGCACCCACCCCTGCGGCAATCTGCTAAAGTATACTGTCGCTCCTGCCATGTAAAGACAAATTGATCCCAATGCTCCTCAGCAATTGGTATTGTAAAGAAAGAATTTGCCAGATCAATTACGGCATACCAGGTTCCAGGATGCTTCTGGCTTTTTTACAATTAAAGTAAGAACATCTGGCACAGCCGCTGTAAGGGGCGGTGTGTTTATTTAACTCTCTAAAATCCACCGTTATCCTCCACAACCCATCACTCTTCTTAACAGGTCAGACCGAGTTATTCTAGGCTGTGGTAGTTGACTTTAAGACTCCTGCATCCTATAAATCCTTAATTGTCTGTGAAATCTCTTCATGTCCCCCAGAAATCCTGTACTGTTTCATTGTCAGTAATTTAGTTGCACTGATATAGTTCTTTGTTACAAATTGGTACAAACCATCAGAAAGATTCAAAGTCAGTCCCTTTAAAATATCAGTCCCAACTATGTATTCAGACACAGGAACAATTACAACTGAGTGAGATCGCTTTGGGAGGTTCCCTATTTTCATTTCAATTTCCGTTTGCACAGCTTCAATTTATTTCCCTCTCAACCTTGTAATTAATACAGGTTCCTCTTTAAATTTCTTAGAGTTTCCATATATTGAAGAGGCTTACACTCAAGTGCTAACCGAGGCTTTTACAGCTTGCGAGGATCAAGGATCGGGTTTTCCAAAGGGCTTGAAGCTCCACAT
>NW_008656257.1:3740-42403 GCF_000695815.1 Acanthisitta chloris | reverse complement strand
ATTGGTTTTCTATATATGTAGTGGTATGAGCATGCACCCAATTCACTGGATACTACCAAAAGTCTGAGCAGACCAGTCTCAGGTATGCTAAACCACAGTGAGGTTTGTCCCACTGTTCTTACTAAGTTCTTGGTCATGCCTGGATGGCACAGTATGCCCTGAAGAGAGGAAGACAGTGCATGGCACTATACCAGGGCTGTAAAGCACAACTGAAAGCACTGTGAATGCTGGACAGGATGCTCAGTAATGCACCCAGATGGTTTCGAGTACCCAACCTAGCTCTGAAAAGACAAGTATTTCTACACAGTCTAAGGAGATGCTTTCTCAGAGGTCAGATAGCTCGCTAAGCTACTGTCTCTGTTACTGGTTTCTCCCAGTTGTCACTATGAGTGTTACTTACTGGAGGTGGAAACTGAGTTAAAGGGACCCACAAGGACCACCCTTAACTTCATCTCTGAGAGCAAGGGGATGTACTGGATGCTGAAAACCCCTGAAAGCAGGGCTTTAAACTGCCTGAAAATCCATGACTGATTTGTTACTGCAAATGGTTTTCTTGCAAGACCTGGCTGTTCAGTTCCTGGGGGTATCAGCACATTACCAGTGTTTCTTTTCAGAGCACTGCTGCAACCCTGAGCTTCTTCGCAGTTGTTTCCAATTCTCCACCTGCCATCTTGTGAAGCCAACACCGTAAACAGCTCCAGCTCCTTGGGTGGCTGAAAAAGAGATATCTGTGGAGCCCTGAGCAACTGCACTTGACATATGGTATTAAGATGTGCAAGGGAAGATGGCTGGCAAAGTATGACACTCCTGTAGTTCTTTTGCCTGCTCCTATTATCCTCAATGATGATTGCTATGGACATAAATGCTGAGGAGCCAGGAAAGAAGTAAATTGGGAAGACAGAAAGGGAAAAGCAAGCCCAGCCTACACAGCATACAGCTTTGAAAGCAAACTGATTTGCTCAGACACAAGATAGTGCACAAACAAGTTGCGCTGCTGCTGATGCACCACTTTCCTGAATAACCACAGTGATACAAAAGAAAGCTTGTGATTAAGGCAATGTAAGATCAAGAAGAACAGAAGGTCTAATCCAGTCTCCACACATGACCTTGGGATTGTTGCATCATTCCTCTATATTCAGTTTCCTTAACTACATGATGAAGTTTCCAGTATGAGGGGAAAATTACCTGAGAGCGTGGGAGAGCCCATGAGGAACTCACAGGTAAGTGATAACAGATTCTTTTCTGAGCCCAGCCCATGGGCCTCTACAGCCCCACTCAAGTTATTCCTCCCACTGCCAATGATCCAGATGACCCAGACACCCTCAGACCCACACAACCCTGAAGGCTGATCATGGGATGTAGCTTCAGGCAAAAGAACTGCAATTTAATGGCTCGGTATCTACAAGACACGTGACAGCCACAGCCTGGGTCCTGCATTAAGTTGGCAGTACTTGTGTGGTGCACCCATCAGACATTAAGGTGACACAGCACCTCCCTGACCTGGCCTCCCATCTAAAGCTGTGCTCAGCATGACTCCTCTCAGTCCAACACTGGCAGTTATCATACTGCTCCTGATTTCACCATAAGTACTTCTAGAGTGCTTCCCTTTACTCTGTTTCCTTCCTGCTCACCACAGTGTATGGTGGGATTCTTCAGCATCCATGGTGAAATTCTGCTACAGGCAGTAAACATAAATCATCAACTGGATGTCAGGGTTTAAACCAGAAACAATCTCAAGTACAGCAAGACTATGAGCATCATAACAGGGTTGGCCAAGCTAGGGTGTACTCTCAGAGGTGGTTTATGTTTTCCTCCTAAACAAAAGCTCACACGTGTATCCTGCAGTGACCCTCCACTTTCTCCATGTGGAGACACCATGTCTGCCTTTGGGTTTGATGCCTCCAGACTGCTTGCTAGGGCAGAGCACTGCACTGCACTTGAGGACAGAGAAAAGGAGGAGGAAGAGAAATCCTTACACAAGATCTCCAAGCCTTTTCCATGCTAAAGCAGAAAAAGGGCATGTCAGTTTCCAAACAGGTCTACAAGTTGAGAAGCACTGGATGGCAGTGGCATTTTTAGATGCCTCGCTATCACACCAGATATCTACAGGACGTTCACAGACATCCCCTGCGGACAATATCCTGATAAGCCTCTATGCAAATAGACAAATAGGAGGTTAAAAAGACACAGGTATCTCTTTAGACAGCACGGCCAGTGATGTTTAGCTACAGTGCCTGTCCAGCCAAAATGTCCACAGCAGCAGTAAGAGGTGCAAGACAACAGAAGTTGCTTTGGACAAGCCAGTGTAACAGCTGTGAGACTTTTCCCTTTAAGAACTAGGAAGGCACCAACCAACATTATGGATCCCAACTGCAAGTGTCTTGTTGCACACCTGCACAGCACTCTTCTCCTGAGCTGGCTGGATTCCTGGCAAAGGCCCTTCCTCCAGCCAGAGTCTGCTCTGCCCTAAAGGGAAGCAAGGGCCTCTGTGCAGTCATCTACCTGACATGGGAACGAGCACAGTACAGAAGAGAAGGGGCTGCAAGAAACACATGGCATCCATCAACTGCAGAGAGTGATGGTTCTTCTTGGCACTGAGTACAGTCCAATACTCAAAACCCATTAGCTGCCCCAGCTCCACCAAGAGCTGCTATCCAGCCTCAGGAGGAAACCTCTTTGCAGTGTATGTGAATTGGCTTAGAGCAATATGGGACAATGTGGGCACTCCTCAACCCACCAGAGTGGGAAATAAGTCACTTTAAAAGGCACATGAGTGCATGGGCTTTGAACTGAGCAGGAATACCAAGAACTGCCCTAACCCATTAGCTGCCCCAGCTCCACCAAGAGCTGCTATCCAGCCTCAGGAGGAAACCTCTTTGCAGTGTATGTGAATTGGCTTAGAGCAATATGGGACAATGTGGGCACTCCTCAACCCACCAGAGTGGGAAATAAGTCACTTTAAAAGGCACATGAGTGCATGGGCTTTGAACTGAGCAGGAATACCAAGAACTGCCCTTCTCGACCTTGCTTCAGATCCTGCTGAGGGAAGCAATATCCCAGCATGGCCACTGCGCTTGAGGGAATGTCAGACTTAGGCTACATTCTGCTTCTCATCTCACTTTGCACGTGCCTACAAAGTTGGACATGATCTTTCTTGATGCCTCCTCACTTAACGGCCTTGTTTGAAATCCCTGAGGTTCCATTTTCTTTTCCTCTATTTCATGCTTACAATGATTTAGTGGTGGAAAAGAAATGGCTGTGCAGCAGATCCATACAGACTTCTATCTCAGAGGCTTTAGAGAGAAGCATACAATCTTTGTCCAGCTGCAGTAGTTCCACTGCAGTGCTCCAGACAGCATCTGGGAGTCTGTAAGGTGTGCATGCAACTTCCAAGTGCTGTTATCAATAATGCATTTGATGCGCAGCCTTCAGAGGAGCTGACTGAGGAAGCTTTATAAAGAGAAGGCAATCCTTTGGTCTTCTCAGGAGGAAAGCAGTGAGGAGATAGAAAGACTAACCATCATCGTGCCATGTCTCATTTATGTCAAAAGGTTGATCACATTTCAGAAAGCTTTTAGCGTGGGGCTGGTGCCTAGGTATGTATTTGGGGGATTAGAGAGCACATTGTGAATAATAAAATACTTTTGACTTTCTGCAATCAGCTCACTTATAGAAAAGAGCTGCATGGTACCACTGCTCCCCAAGCACAGCTCCTCTGCACCTCAGACACCACTGGTATGTCTGAAGTGGCAGGACACCCACATAGTCTCTTTAATGCCTTCTCAATGGCTGAGATGTCAAACCACCAAATTAACCCGTGACTTATGTGTGTGTGTGAGGGATTTATTGATTTCACAGAGGTACGATTAATTTAACGTTCTTGAGACGTTTCGGGACTTGTCAGGCTTTCCCACGGAAAAGCACCCACCTCCACACAACAAAGGATGCAATCTGGAGTTCATCAGCAGGGAAGAAGGTCCCCTTTATAATCAAGCAAAAGCTGTTGGGGAGGCCACAGGCATAAGACTACATAGCATCCACCCACCGAGATGACTATTTTCGCCTGGGTATGTTGTCCAAAACTCACCAATGTGAGAATAACAAAAAGTAGTTAAGGAACAGGAAAAAGGATGACAGCACTAATGTGAGCAGAAGAAGCTGTTGGAAGGTGTAACTAGAGAACAGCAAAACTGCTGCAAGCAAGCCAAATTAGTCACAAAAGATTAAGCGTGTAACCTAATTGCAGGCAGAAAGGTGATGATACACCAGAAAGGGACTAATAGTTACGAGTCCAACCATGATTACTTGGTTCTGTTATCCTGGGAACAGTGTAAAGATGACTGTGGGTGCAGCAACAGAGAGTGTTTCATTTAAGTTTGGAATAGGAAGCTCAGGCCAAACTCTGCTCTGAACCATCCATCTGGCTCAGCCTTCAGTAAAGTGATGATTTCCTCCTGCTACTCAAGACACAGAAGTGGTCATAACTTTACTACTGGAATCCTCAGAATCTCCCAGTTTCTCATAGTCCTGTATTCATGAGTGTACCCTTTACTTCCACCCACACTGCAGCATTGTGTGGAGCTGGTGGCCATCAGCCATGGACCATTCTCTGAAGGGGTCCTGAGTACACAGGCTGATCAGAACCACTGGTGGCACCAACATTTATGTGTAGTGCATACAGTACCCTGTGTGTTACCCTGTGCCACAGCAACTTCCAGGGTGGTACAAGGACTGGGGGTGGGAACTGCCAGGAGGCAGGGTGAGGCCTGGAGCCAGAGACCCTCCACAGCCCACCACAGGCCCCAAGCACCGAGTGAGCTCTCTGTGTGTTTGAGCTCAAGTTATGGTTAATGTGTAAAACAACCTGCTCTGCAGGGCATCTAGGATGCTGGTTATACTGACTGTGCTCTAAAGGGCTTGGAATGATTGTTAAACCAACTTGTTCTGCAGAAGTTCCAGATAAAGTAAAGCTTTGATTATAATAGTAACTTTGTTGTGTCATTTGTTCTGCCCTAAAGAACCAAGGACCCTTGAAAAACATGCTTGTCCCCATGGTGTTGGGTGGCATCATCTCAAAACCCTGTGGAATCCATCCTAGAGCCTCCTGTACCATTCCAGAGGAAAAAAACAGGATTAAAAAAAAAAAGGCCTTACAGCAGATATACATTCATTGAAAATTTAGAAGTTGACTAATGTAACTAAATATTCCAATAATAAACAACCAGCAGATCTAACACACTCAGACATTTCCCTATGAGGCTGACATTTCCAGCCTTCCAGGAGGACCAGGCTTTTTTTTTTTAAAACAAGTCAGCCCCTGTGCCAGAAGTCGTGCTGGGTGAGCAGGACAGGCTCTGCCTCTGCTGCAGGCTGCTTTCCCACTGCCCTCCAACCCCTGTCACAGAGCCAGCACTGGGTTCAGCCTTGGCCAGCACGTACAGCAGACAGCCCTTGCAGGGTCGCTTTGGTGCACCTCGGATACCATGAGGCCAGATGCAAGGACTAGGCATGGTTCAGGGAGCCCTGGAGCGGCTCCAACACCGTGTCCTGCCTGCCTGCTCTGCTGCCAGGATGCCTTTGGGCAATGCTGCTGGCAAGGTGCCCCTCTGCTCCTCCCTGCTCGCGCACAAGATTGCAGGCTCCTTGGCACAGGCACGCTGGCCATCCCACGCGCTCTGCAGAGCTGAGCACGCTGGCAGCACGCAACGCATCACAGCACTGATGGGCTGCCAGTAGTACAGACAGATCCCTTCCACCCCATGCTTGTTTCAAGGATGGATTCATGGCAAGAGAGAGAAGATGGGTAGATCTGGAGTCTTCCTTGTTGAATGGAGTGCCTCATTCAGAAAGATGCCAGCAGAGAAAACTCGAAGTGGCTGGTAATCCCCATGGCCTGCATCCCTGTGACAGGGGTGACCAGGGAGCATGGATTCAGAAAAGCACCAAGGTGCAATTTCAGCACTTCGCTGAACTAGATCTTGTATAAGCACATTTCAGGCCAGGTTCATAACTCCTGCAGAGCACATCTACTCCACCCATTCCAGGAGGTGCCTGTGAGGCTTTGTGCCATGTAGCTGTAAGTGCCAGAAGTCAGCCCTGTGTCTTGGGATCAAAAAGCTATGGGACCTGAACTGAGTTCCCCTGACTCAGAGACTTCACAAAAATTGTTTTTGCTTTGCAAATGCTTAGTCAGGACATTACCCTTTCAGGGTATGGTTCAGGCTACTACCCATGCCTTTCTGCTACATTACACTACATTCCCCACTGCTTCAGCCAGTCTGCTTGAAGTAGCCTAGGTACTTGGAGTCTCTTTCTTTCCTCTGGAAAACTGCATTACAGTTCAATGTTCCCCATTTTTGAAGTTTTCTATCACTTGGCTCCCAGTTAAAATTACATGCACACAGTCAGTAAGGTTTATTCCTTGGGTTTTTTAGCCTCTCTTCTGCTTTCGCCTCCAGAGCTCTTAGTCACTGTTTGGCAAAGACACACCATTTCCTAGTTTTATCCATTCTATATTTGAGTTTGGTATTATCAGAAAGGAGATCCGAATCATTTCATTAACACATATCTGACCTCAGGCAAACATATCCTCACTCAAAACTTTCCTTGCTTCTTTTCATATAAAGTCCTGGACTCAGGAAGGACAATATTTGTCCTCCCTCCACTACAAAATAAAATGTTAATAATAGTCCCACTGTCACCCTGGATGTCCTGGAGTTTTGTCTAGGTTTCACTTGTGGAAAAACAGACAATAGTACCATTAATTGTCAAAAGAGACACTGGATAAATGGTGCTAAGAACAAGCAAAACAGGCTGGAGAGTCTGAGGAAAAGCAAAATATTAGCCAGGTAGAGGAGACAGGAGCTTGGTTATGGGCTGCTCTTGCATCCCCCAGCTAGCAGGATGCAAAGGGAAGGCAATGAAAAGGACTTCTACTGTAAATGTCTCTCCAGAAGGACATCCTGAGAGTCAGTTTAAGGTTCTCGCCTGCTGGGATGAGTACTCCATTTGCACATCATTTCTGCTAAACAGGGGCTTCTCTGCACACCGTCCTATCCTCAGTTAAGACAATTCTTAGAGTTTCCTTCCAAAATCCAAATAAAACATTGTATTGCCATTGACTGTTCTGCTTTAACCTCATCATTTCCCCTACAGCGGTTAATTGCACAGGAGAAAAATGGGCAAGCTCTATGCAATGCTACAGCTGCTTAGCACCTGCTCCAAAGGCTTTGCCTACCTGCTAATCTAAGGTCAGGCCTGTCTATCTGGCTTCAAGGAAATCAGGAAAAGGAACACTGTGCAGAAGATTGCAGCCTCCACTGATTCATTTCTCTGATTTCTACTCTTGCCTTCACTACAATTTATAGCAACCCCTCCCTGCTGGTGTTTTACCCTCCCTCCACACTTCAAGGAAATCATGTGGGATAAAAATTCTCCATCAAAATCTAAACATTTTGTTCTGATTTTATTAGGAATGGTAAAGCAATATAAACTACTCTGAAGTTCTTCTAAAATGTGAATCTATAACGTTTCTTTGGGGAAGTATCAGAATGAGATGAGTCAGCACCACTGGAGCATTTTTTCCCAATTTTCTTCCACAATGAAATTTCAACAAATATCATAACGCATCCCAACACGGACAGACCACCGCTCACAAAGGGGAACAGCCCAACCCTGCTCCTCCAGCTGATGGTAGGTGGAACATGGCACATTCCTAAATACCCTGTGCAACCAAGGCTAAGAGAAGCATCTTATTGAAGCTTGCTTAGCTTTTATAATTTGTACTGCTATCACGTAAGACAAGGAACAACTAGCTAGGAAAGAGGTTTAGGTCCTGCTGTTACTTATTTTGTCCTCCCAAGCATCTCTTGCTTGAATAAGCAAGGAAAGAGGGTCCTGCTGTTACTTATTTTGTCCTCCGAAGCATCTCTTGCTTGAATAAGCGAAAGCTAGGTCTGACCTAACTCACCCTAGGTGTGGATGCAAGGTACAGAGCAGCATCCCTCCCTGCAGGTGACCCATGATGTTACTGTACATGGAAAGTTCAGGCAATACAGGTACTTCAACAGGATGCCAGATGGGAAACCTGCCCCGTCCTGCTGTTACTTATTTTGTCCTCCGAAGCATCTCTTGCTTGAATAAGCGAAAGCTAGGTCTGACCTAACTCACCCTAGGTGTGGATGCAAGGTACAGAGCAGCATCCCTCCCTGCAGGTGACCCATGATGTTACTGTACATGGAAAGTTCAGGCAATACAGGTACTTCAACAGGATGCCAGATGGGAAACCTGCCCCTGAAGAGCCACAGCATTGCACTGTCCTGCTTTCCTCATTTGACAAGCAGTCCAGGTGGTTCTGCCAAGGGAGGCTGCACTCATGCCTAGCTCTTCAAATATCTTGAATAACCCGAGCTGGCGTGGGCCAGCACTAGTCCTGCCTGACTTGCACCAGACACACACTGGACCGGAGAGCCTGCTCTGCTGGAGAGAAGGAAGGCAGGACCACTGCAGAGCAACATGGGCAGTAGCAGCTCTCCATAGGAAAAGGGACCACTTTACTACTGAGAGCTGTATTTACAAGTTTCCATGCTTCAAGGGTGGCACACCAGGGTGTCCACCAGGAGCTATATTTGAGGAACATCTGATGCAAAGCAGTAATCTACTGCCAGGGGCTAGCTCTCCTCAGCACAGCTGCTTCCCTGAACATCCATTTGGTTCACACAGTTATGGCTAAGCCAGGGGACAGGAGGAGTTTTACATCTTCCAGTTAATGCCTTCATTCAGCAAGCCCCTTTAAACAGTCAGTGAAGAAGAGTAGATACTCTGCAGGAAATTTAAAAGCACATTACGTGGGTCTCCTGCTGTGCTTTGCTTTTGGAGACATTTCTCTCTCTCCACTGACCTGGCTCCCTAACAAGGCATGTAAACTAGGGAATCCCCTCAAGTCTGCTTGCTTGCAAGGTCTGCAAAAGGGAGATGTCCAAGATAGCAGCCTGGCATAGCTGTACTTCTGACCAAATCAACTAGTATCACCAGAGGTCAACTAGGATCTAAAGAAATGGCACTGGAGGAGCAGGTTTAACACCCCAAGTCTATTGGGGAGAGAATACAGCATTACTGATTTCAGCCCCTGACCTTGAAATGATGTAAACAGGAGTGCAGCAATCCTAGAGGAGTTGTAGCAAAATAGTTATAGCATTGCAAGCAGATTAAAAATACAGTTAATATACATACTTCCCCAGATGCTTGTTTATTATTATGCAAGACGTGTTTATTATGCAAAAAGATAAAGCAGAAGAAAGGTGAGGAAAAGAAAATGCAAAGACACACCAAGCTCTTAACGTGACTTGGGTTTTCTCAATGCTGTTTAGACATTTTTTTATTGTGCATAATCATTCCCTTATTAGCAGAAATCTTTGAAGTGATTCAGGCTCTAATTTCAGCATTTCAAACTCACAGGTTTATCCTGTAAAAGCACAGTGAGCTCTCGTAAGCGACCCATTTTTCCCCCTCTGTATTCTGTGTCTCTGCTAGGGTTTTCTCAGTCTTTCCAATAAATTATGTATCACGATTTGCCATTTCAAAAATAATTAGAACTCTGAGTTAAACAACAAGGAATAACTGAGAGCAATACATTTCAGAAGAGAAGTGTTTTGCACTTGGGGCAAAACTAATCTCAGCTGCAATGCCACTGAATTATACATATCATCGTATTGAGAGCTGCACTTTCAGTGTACTTGAAGTGACTGGGTGGACCTGTGGAGGCTCTACAGCCCCATGATGGTCTGCTCCAGGAGAACCAGCTTTGCCTTTCAGGCAAAACACTTCACCCTTCCTCATGCCCCTATGAGTTGCTGCAGCCAGGGATAACGGAGAGAAAGCTGAGCACTGAGGAGAGAAACTCCACGAAGAAAGGTTATAGAGGAGTACGAATTCATTTGGTGGTGGAACTATTAACTCCAGGCAGACAGGAGAGCATGTTCTGTGTCTTCTCCTGTTATGATTAGGCTGTAAACTCACTGGAGCAGGACGTACCTCTTTATTCTGTGTTTCCCTCTCCTGTGCAACAACCAGCCTTTGGTCTCAGCTTCCCAAATGCTAAGGCACTACAAGTAATACCCACTGCCCTTCATTCATTCTGTGTATTTTCACTTTGGCATAAAATGCTAACAGTGGATCCTCAGGAGAGTCATGTCCCTCCCCAGAACAGGTGCTGATCGAAACCTTTGTGCACCATCAGGGAATTTACAGCTGCTTTACATTACAGGAAATCAAATGGGAACACACCAATGACTCTGGGAGTTTGCTATGAAGACAGTCTTTTGCATCCTACCTTCTGCAAAGCCAGGTGCCTTCAACCAAGACATTATTTTCTTATCTACTAAGTACCTAATTCCCAAGTAGACCTCAGAGGTAGCAATAACCTAGTCTAGGGGAAAAAACCCAACAGGTATCTAGTGCAAGCAAACAAGGCACAAGACTCAAACAGCTGCTTCCCAAGCAAAGAAGCTTTAGTGTCTAATGCATTTAGGCCTCTGAAGCTGGCTAGGAATCTATGCTTGGCTTCAACCCAGCAACCCAACCCCACACTATTCCTGCCTGAACAGATGAGGTAGTGATAAGGAAACTCATTGCTGAAGGAATCAACGTAGCCAAGCCCATCGGAAGGTCTTGCATGTTTCTGGAAAGTGCCATCTCACGAAGTCTGGCTTTAGAGGACTCCACTCAGCCCTACGTTTGTGCTAATCAACACCAGGAACACTTTTTCCAAGGGCTGGTTATTCTAAGCCCCTTCATTCAAGAGCCCATTGGCCCAAACCCTGGAGAAGCTGGCACAAACCATCTCTGAGTCCAGGCTGATAATAGTCTCTGGTTTGATCCAGTGCAGAGGGTGTCAGCCAAGATCTCGGCTGTCACACAGAGATAAAATATCACTCTCCCCCCACCACCACCAAAACCAAAACCAAAACCAAAACAAACCCACAGTGACGAGGTGTTCAGTTACAGCATCAATTTGGGTTCAAGAGGAAGAAAAAAAAAGAAACATAAAACATTACCCTGGACAGTTTTACTTTATCTGAAACCAGTCCTGGGTTTGAAGGTGTTCTAAGAAGTCCTTGCAGGGCTAGGCCTGGGGCAGACAGCAGGGAAGGCAGCCAAACAACAGAAAAGTTCATTTATCAATGGACCTGTGTGAGTGAACAGTATCTGTAGGGAATATTGACCCATTTTTTCAGAAATCCCTCAGAAAAGGCTAGTGACAAAAACAGGGACATGCACAGACAGAGCAAAGCTGTAGTTCAGGGTCTGCTAGCAAAGAACAGGGATGATGTGTCCCTTGGTATGGGTAGAAATCAGGTCCAGCCCCCCCATGGCTGGGGGCTCTGCTCATCCCAGAGAGGACCAGACTGTCAAGTCCTGCCAAAGCAATTGCCCTGCACAGTTTTCAACACTGATACAGCCATGCCAAATTTTGGCTTGGAGTGGGAACCTGGCACCACGAGGAGAGCTGCAGCATCCAAAAGAGATTGCCTGAGCAGGTCGAGGTCTTCTCAGACATATCCAGTTCTTTATAACACCCTGGTCTCATCCCTTATCATAAATGCTATGAGGGGCTTGACCCACACTCCCTGCTCCTAACAGGCTTTATCCATAAATTTTTTTTTCTTGCCTTGGGGCTTGCTCCAAAGCACAGTGAATTCATTGATTTACTGCTGTAATACAGGGACAGAGTCACCAGTCATCACAAGAAGAAAAGGGTCCAACAAGTTCCAACTCCCTGGAGCAGAGATGGGCCAGTATAACCCATTTATTGCAAGCAGAAACCTTGGATCATGTTAATGAAATGAATAGTTTCCCCCTTACTAGTTCAGACAGAGCTGAATGCCATCAAGCTTTGGCATGTAATGAGGTTCACTTCATTAACCATTGGCCACCACAGCGCATCCATCCCCATCAGTCTTCCCTGATTAACCTTCCTACTTAAGACAGGCCTACTTGTTGGAAATAAGCAGGCTCCATTAAACAACCCTCATTTAAGTACATGTATGATCTGGTGCCTTTCAGGACACTTGATATGACTAGCAGATGTGTGTCCTGGACAACATGGTCCTCCTGCTGCCTCCCATCTCTTGGAATGTCCCTCCCACCCTCTATATTGTGTCTCACGACTACTGTCAAGAGTTACTTTTCCTCTGTATCATCTTGTTTCCAACCTTCTGTTTCTTCTTTTGCCCAAGACCCACATCTTTCTCTCCCTTGCCCTCTTTTTTCAGTAAATGATGACTGCTCACCACTCCAAGAAGACCCCCAGGCTAGATGTGGCTCTGTGACACACACTGATTTCCTCCAGTCCTCATTTACAGGGCACTGGTGGTACAAGAAGCCTCAGAACTGGGCCAGAACTGTATGTCCTGCACTACACAAACAGGGCAAAGCATCATTCCTGACCCCTGTGACTTTATGCCCAGAGGGAAGCATGCACAATAATGCAGTACCACACTGTGCTTGATATTACCTCGAAGACTCTGATAGCTTTACAAAAAGAGGAAGTTTTCATTGTTAGCAAACCAATGTAATTTATTTAGAAGCAGTCATTTATGTTTACTGGGCTATGAAAGAACAGGAAGCGTCTGGCATCCACAGAGATCCAGATTGATCTCTCTGTCTCCTCTTGACAAGCAGCCAGTTTTGAGACCTATCTCGCCAGGCATACTAACACATCCACTTTTCATTTTCTACCCTGAGCTGCTGGGGAGACAGAGATTTGTTATATCCTGAGGGAAAGGGGGAAATCCCAATCATGTGAGTGGGATAAAACTGACCAGGAACAAAGATGGATGGTAAAAGTTAGGAAAAATTGAGTACAAGAAACCTAAACTACTGTCCTTTCAATGGTCCCATCTCCATGCTCACGTACACTTTTAAAGCAAAGTAAATGCCTAGGCAAGAGCAGAATCCCTGCACTGTAAATTTACACAAAGGCAGATGAGATTAGAATCTCGGCCATACACTGTAAAGCTATCATAACTACAGAAATGAGAAGTGTATTATTAACTATCACTTTTTACTATGTAGAACTACAGCAAAGTTATTTGAAGCATAAAAATTCTGGCAAAGGGCTGCCATATTTAATAAATCACCGAATCAATTATTCACTGTGAAAATCAATTACTTACTTCAAATGAGAATCTTATGAATAACCTCATGCCCTTTCATGCCATCTAAGAAAGTTATAAGGGAATTAGTTGGTAAAAATTGCCTCACTTATCTTTTATGTGCATGAAAAAGACCACACAAATACGGGGAAATTCTGCCAACAGAATAGTCCAGAATCATTTTAATGGAGTCAGGGAATTGCTGTGGACTGACACTACAATCAAAGACAGAGTATGACCCATTGGGGCACCACCTATGATCAGTTATCTGGGTGCAATTCAGAAGCAATTCCATGCCATTCCACAAATGTGAAATCAGAATATAACCAGTCAACTACACAACCTCCTCTACAACGTGACCTACATTAAGTACGTACTCACAGGAACACAAAGTGTATCTTCATAGGTCAGGAAATATTGCCACGAATCTCTGTGGAGACACTTTAGAGTGAATATTGCATGGCCTTGCAGCAGCTCCCCCCGCTCCTGCTTTTAAAGGTTTGCTGATACGTGACCGTTTTCAGAAAAAGCTGCAATTCCCAGCGCAGGCTGCTTCCTCCCACCTACAAAACCAAACCACTCCAGGACCCCAAGAGTGAAAAGTACTTACTGAGCTGTAGAGATATCCCTCAGCGTTCATGGCAACGTACAGACCTGCCTTCACCCCTTGGATTGCCACCACGCGAAGACCCACAGGAATTAGATTGAAAAGGGCTGTGGAAGGAAAAAAAAAAAGCAAATATTATGGAGACATCATCCTGCATTGCCACTGCAGCTTTTGCTCCAAGGCCAGCTCACCCAACTCCTGACACTTCACAAAAGATACTGAACTAGAATTGGGCATCCTGCTTCCAGCTACAGGAAAGGACTGCAGCCATGGAGCCGATGGTGAAAGGAAATATTTTAAAGTACTGAATTTGGCTGCCTCCCAAATGCCATAACACACCCATCAGTCTGCCTGATCACTGCCTTTGCAATGCCAAGGGCTCATACGTGCTCACAAGCTAGCACATTTCAATGGCTTTTTGAGGGTCAGCTGAGCTGGGGTAACTGTACATCTACATGACTTTGCCTATGGCAAACGTAACAACATGACTTAGTTTAGTTCACCCTGAAACACATTTAAGCCTAGTCACACTTTCCTGCATTTGCCATATGCTAAAAGAGTACACAGACAGCGACCATGGCCAGAAGGATGCAAATTAACTTGACTGTGTGTTTTGCCCATGTGATCCTGACTGTCAAGGGAATGAAGAAACTCAGGAAGAGACAGTTCTCCACTTTGGGACCTGAGCACTGTTACTCTCTCAGGAGCAGCACTGAATAGGGCAGAAGAGGACAAGATCTTTCAATATTCAGTTTTACTGCAATCTTATTGATTAAGATATCACAATCACTTCCTTCCAATTACTTACTTCATTGCTTGATTCCCACCCAGTAGACCTTGTATCTCATTGAAAGACTCTTCCCATTAATGTACTCTCAGGCTTTTGCTACATTTCTAACAGCACAGGCTCAAAGAGGAGAGGACTGCTAGCACTGATAGACTGGGCACTGAGGCATTAGTATGGCCTTATTTCCACTGAGGTTTATAGGACAAGAGTATTTAGATGTTGTAGGACTCTGTGTGCTTCAGACCTGGTCCCAGGAAGCTCAGGATATGCAAAGATGGGTATGGGGTCAAGCACACACATAAATACAAACACAATGGAAATATGACACTCAAGGTATCTTCCCACACAACAGCCCTGAAACAGAAATATTTTTTTTAGTTCCACAGTCATGAGGTCAGACTGCCCCTGTCATGTTCATGAAGCATTTCTCATAGCCTTTTAACCCACTCATTTGCAAAAGCTTGAAACTGCTTGAAACTTCAAGAGCTTTGGGATGTCCAAATGAGCCCAGGGGAGACCTGTGAATGGGCAGAGTGCAGAGGAAAGCCTGGGGGACACAGCATGCAGTGAGGCATTCCTATTTTCCAGCTGACCGTTAAGGACATCATCCTCTAGCTGATGCATTTTATAGATCATTTACAAAGTTTTATGCCTGACACATCACACTGGAGCAAGCACAGCACAAAGAAGTCCTTGGATAACAGTTGTGGGAAAAACAGTCCTTCTCCCTACACCATCTCACAGCTTCTCCTTCCCTGGGAGATGGACCACTGCAGATTTAGCATCAGGATAAAGCAGCTTTTGCTGACATGGCCTATTCAAAATGCTAGAGCCCCTCAGGCCAGGCTGGCATTATTCCTGGTATGACAGGAGGGAACTGAGTTCAGCTCAACATTAAACACCTGCCCTGAAAAGATTGGTTCAGTCCATGTGTGTGTCAGGTAATGCATAGATTTATCTCAACTGCAAAATGCTTCCCAAGAACCTCCCTCATGTACAGGCTGTGAATTACTGCAGAGGAGAGAAGACAGAAGTGTGTTTGAATCCCTTTCCAAAGAGAAAAACCCAAAAACATTTATAGCCAACAGGCTAGAGACAGAGGGAGGCAAAAAAAGAAGAGCAAAAAAAGAATGGAAACTGTGGCTTGATTCTTTCCTTGCAGCCAGAGGCTCAGAAGGCCAAGTCTGAACTGAAGTCCTGAGGATTTGCACAATTTAGAAGACAAAAACAGAGCCCAAAGGGTATGCAAAATGTAACAGAAAAGGTTACATTTGACCCAAACTGTTGGTGGATTTGCTTAAAGGTCAGAGGTGGATAGCTTTTCAGAAGTAAAACCCGAAACAAGCACAAGAGACAAAGCCACTTTGCTCAAGATATCTACCAGGTGTCTTAGCTAAGCTGATTTCAGGGTTATCTCCAGAAGGGGATTCATCAGTACCAGTTTCAGCTGAATACCATTTTTTCCTCACTTAATTCCCAAGAAAGACTGGATGACTAGCCTTGGTGAGCTGCCTAAAGGGGAGTTACCTTGAAGCTAGGGAAAACAAAACCTACCCTCAGCACTTACTGTACTTTTAAACACCGTATTCAGTAAAACATCAAAGCATGTGCTGAAGTCTTACCAAATCCAGTGCCCATATTTGTGATTTTGTGAGAGAATGTCAATAGATGTATACAGCAAATGCAGTCCAGCCTGGGTATTGGTCTCTGAACAACTGGAGTCAAGGACAGTGCTACTCTGCTATTGTCCCTGGATGAGACGAACACACCACAGAGTAACTCGGCATTAAAAGTGTTACCTATCCCCTTCTCCCTACCATGAAGGTCTAAAACCTTCTGCAATTAACAAGTCTATAAGCAATTCCCCTTCCCTATTTTTTCCTCCTACTGAAAAATGGAGCATATTACTGCTAATAATGAAACAAAATGGGCATCATCATTCATTCCCTACAGCCAATTTGTCTTGCATAGAAAACGTGTGACAGACCATTCAAAGCATTCATTAGGCAGTGAGGTGATAATACCCAGAATTAGTGGGTGAGAAGTTCCACTTGGAAGCACCCACGTCTCCAAATCTCTTTTTCCACCTATACATGCAAAGGGAGCATGGGAAGAATCCTATTGTGCTGTATTACAGTAGGAAGACCACTGCCAGTTTCCAAGCTCCATGGGACCCTGCTGCACCCACGATCATGGCAGAGCATCTCCTGCAACATGCCATAGAGCAGGGGAGCAAGTGGGCAGGCAAGCATGAGGACACACATCCTGACACAGCCAACTGGTGGCCAAAAACATTTTAGGAAGCAAATGTCTTCCTCTATTGAAAAAGAGTAGTTTGGGTCAATCAAGATTTTGTAAAATCTTAGAGCTGTCTCTGCACTCAAATCTAGAAATATCTTTGAAAAAGTTGAAGTTTTTTGTTATTATGCTTCCAAATGAATTTTTCATCTTGGTTTAGAACAGATTTAAAACCTTGTAAGTTTTATTGTAAGAATGTAAAAATGTGGGGGCAAAACCCCACAACCAATCTCAAAGCCTCATTTTTTTTCTCAGGCATTAAAATCTGATTAATTTGAAATTAGATTTGAGGATGGGGAAGAGGACTAGCTGTAGCAGAGTAGAACTGGACACAGAGTGTGCTCATGTGAAAAAGAAAATTTAATAAATGCTTTTCAAACCCTCTAATGCAAATGTTACATTTTCTATGCCATCTGCAGCAGCTTCATAGAATGGACATGCTCCTTTACTTATGGGAAGAAGAGAAAAAAATTAAGACATTGAGCATTTCTGCCCCTTTTTCTTCATTACATCTTACCATTTTCAACCATCAGTAGATTTACACCTGACCCTGCTTATTGATACTACTTTTAGCACATTCCAGTCCTAAAGGGAAGTGCATTTGCTTAGCTCAAAGAATGGAAAGCCACAAACAGACTCTTCTCAGAGGAACACAATGAAAGGACAAGAGGCACTAGACAAAAGCCTCAGATAGAAATTATGACTGGATATAAAGAAAATAGTCTACAATGAGAACAGTGCAGCACTGGAACCTGAGAGGTTATGAAGCTATTGAATAGTTAATTCCTGGAGACATCTGAAACAACTAGACAAGGCTCTGTACAGCGAAAGATAACTCACCTCTAAGCAGGATGTTGGAATAAAAATCTCCTTAATCTTTTTGTGTTTCTGGCTGGAAGCCCCAAACAATATCCTAGATATGCTGGGCTGTTTCCACCTGGTCAGTACAGTTCACCTATCCTTTATGTACTGTCTATTTGCCAAGACTTTTCAGATGTGCAGCAGGATTATGGTGGCAAATGAAGAAGTCCAGTTGTTGTCACGGAGGGACATTACACAGCTCAGCTCAGGAAAGAGCAATAACAATGCAAGCACTGACAGCAGCAGTCAGTCCTGAAAGACCATTTGAGATCACTGGAACTGATACTACCCTAGGTTCAGGTTCATACATAACATTATGAAGACAACAAACAGGGGCCTCGTATACCACGAAACCGCACTCCAATTGAAAGAAAATTCTTCATATATCCCAATGCCAGTAGCCAGAAAATGCATCTCCTTGCTCAGATGAAGATGGTGTGCCTTCAGTGGCATGGTGTAAGGAACAGATGTCCCAAGTGCTGGGCGCGGGAAGCTGGCTGGATGCCTGTTCAAATGCCATTAGAACTTGCCTTCTGATTATTTTTTTTCTTTAAGTGAGAGAAGGTGGAAAATAAATGCCATCAGTTTCTCAAGAACACATACAAAATGGGCACCAGATAATTAATTTAAAAATTGCTTAAATATTAGCAGTTCCTCTTGTATAAATAACTGGGTTTTTATTAGAACTTTTAATTGCATCAGATGTATCTGAGGGACATGTCGTGGCTCATTTTGAACGTTTATTTTGCCAGAGTAAACCAACCTAATGTTTTCCATGAAAATTAAGCTTCCTTTCATAATGCTAATTTGAATAATCAGTGTGTGGATACAGAACACAAAGCAATGTATGGAACATGGTGTTCACCACCTATTTAACTGTGCTAAGATGACTTCTGCACGGAGAATAGATGACCATCCAGGGCACGAAGGATTCTGCTGTGGCCATCAAGAGTGCCCTTCACTGCCAGTGGATGTGTTAACCAGCTCCTCTCCAAGGACAGGGAAATATTATTTATCTAGTCTTGGATGAGTTTTGCCCTCTCAAAGACTTCTGACCAGCTGAGCAGGAATCTCCTGGAGAACTACTTTAAAACAGAAGCCAGCAGTGAAGTAAACCTGTTAGTTGTTCACTTAGGCAAGTTTTGACTTTCTTCTGGTAAAAAATTGAGATGTTTGGAGGAGCAGAGAAGAAAAAAAAAGTCAGTCTGCTTTATTTTGGCATTTCCAAAGTGAAAAAAATGTGATTTCGTTTTGAAGCTGTAACTGGAAGCTTCATATATTATAAAATGTTCATTCAAACTGAAGATTTATGAAGGAGAGCATGTGGTAAAAAGTTAAACAAAATTGAATAAAGCACAGTCTTAATTTCATTTTCAGGAGCCAAATATTATCAGGTTGGTTTATTTCCTCTTTTGAGATCCCCTGAGATCAGGCAATGGGGAATTCTTTGGCTTCAATCTTCTTTCAAAAACTTGCCTAAACTTTCCAACATAGTGCCTGACTTTGTGCCAGTAGCTTGGCAGACTGTAGCAAGATGCCTCCTGTCCCACCAAGCTGCCGAGGCAGGGCTGCCATCTCACCAGATAAATTTACACTCTAGAAGTGCCCTTCAGCCCACCTATTTCCAATTCAGAAGGGTGGAAGTGACTCTCAAGTACTCAGCACCTTACCAAGCTTGTTTCCAACATTTCTGATGGGATATATAAATCAGAGCTGTTTGGGCAATTGGGGGCCAACCTCAGTCATGGGAACTCAGGAGCTTCCCTTGCACCCACTCAACAGCAGCTTCCTTCATCTCCCCTGTCAGCCTGAAATATTACAGAATTGCTCTTACATTTTATTCTCCTCTGCTGTTTACCTAAATTCATCCCTGCTCCCATTTAAGCCCATTACTTTGTTGTTCAGTCCTCCCTGATAGATGAGGGTAATGAATCCCTGTCATCTCTAGCATATCTTCCCCTGTTTTTGACAAATAGGCCTCCAATGGGATTTTCTGCAGCTTGAGAACACCCTATGTCTTCTTTAAGAAAAAACAGCTAATATAACCTAACACTGGGTCATTACTCACCCACTAAAGCCCACTGAACTCACCCCATGTGTTGGTGTCTGCCTGAGAGTATCTCAGGGCCAGAATCCTCTTGTGGAAGGAGACTTGCTCAGTCTCTGAGAGTAAAACTGTGTGTGTGTAGGTCCATAGACTCTCCTGCTCCACATAAATCAGAAATTGTGCCATTACAATCTGCAGTATTTAATTTGTTCAACACCAGTATATGAGAAAAAAGACTAAAACCTGACACTTGCATGTGCTACAGGCCAAGTTTCTGGTGGATGCAGCCTCCTGGGTCATTCCACAAAGGCTTTGCTAGCCACCCGCAATTTCAGTTATCTTCTCAAAGCTCCTCTCTCATGCACAGAACCCCAGCAGGGCAGCCCCACCATACACAACGCTCCTACTGCAGCACCCTGCCAGCATCTTAGGGATGGGGTAAACACCATGGATGTAGTGCTGCAGTCACCTTACACCCTTGTCCAAGTGCACCTTCATGGGACAATGTCAGTATCCTGCTACATGTGCTGCACCCCTACAGACACCCCCTCACTCACCACCCAGGACATGCCTCCCTGGAGAAATGCTGCCTTCAATCCAACTAAGAGCTTCTTTGAATTAGAGCAAGGTTTGTCCCTAGATTAAGCAGGGTCCTCCTTTCACACCAAGTTTGCTTCCATCAATCCTAGCAGACAGATGAACCTTTGCTGATCTCTAGTAATGACTGGGAAGACACCTAGATATGATGTTCCTTCAGCAGTGGTATGGGGAGCTCCCAAACAACATAGGATATGACAAAGCAAGACTTGATTCCTACTCTGTTGATGCAGTTTGTGATATCAAGCATCTGAGCTTCACAGTCCACTCAGAAGTATCAATCTGATGCCTGTGAAATGCAGAGGTACTTCAGAAAATATTCTATACCTTTTTTAACATTTTGAGGAGCTTTGGTATTGACAAATCAACTTCTTTTGCAAAAGGAAGATTGACTACTGCTTTGCATGTATTTAGACCAATATGGTTCCTGCATGTGAGCATATTTTTAAATCCGTATGGCTCTGCTGCACTTTGCTGTCTACTCTGCACTGTCCTTAGCTGGCCAACATCAACCCAACCCATTTGAACAGGATTTTGGAAGATGACCTCCTTTGACAAGGTCGCTCCACACTCTCAGCCTTTACACTAGCCTGAAAGCACGAGACTTCAGTGAACAGCTGCTTTTCTCCAGCCTAGAAATTCCTGATGCTTGCTGAATTTTTGAGGATAAAACAGTGAAAACAATTTTCTCCTCTTCTCCTTGGAGAGAGAATTCCCCGTATCCTTTACCCACGTGGCATATGTATAAATATAATCTCCTTTCTCTTCTGGCAGCAATTCAAATCATGGGTTTTATTCTCCACCCCACCCAGATGGCAGTTACAGAATCGGGGCAGGAGGGAAGAAGATCGGAGAGGAAACATATGAAATTATACAGGCAAGATTTAAAGGGGAAGGACAGAGAGAAAAAATGTGCAGAAAACAGCTGGCTTCTCCCAATTTGATATTTTCAAAAAAGAAGCTGCACAAGTGAGACCCACTAGGTGATGCATTTGATTGTAACTGGGTTGCAAAACAGGCTAATTTTTCTTACTGTAGTCACTGTTTTCGTCCTTGGTCCCATCAATTGTACCAGCTGGGTGCAGCTGCAGGAAGTATTCCTGATGGCTGAATAACCTTGTCCCAATTCCTTTCAGCTGGGGTTCTGCAAAATAATAATAATAATAATTATTATTAGATATACCAAGTAGCAAGAGACCAAATTTACTCATCCCCCATCAAGCCCTGAGCAAATGTCAAAGTGCTTGGCAGACAAGACAGCTTTCTGTGACTCCTTTCAAATGTGGTTGTAAAATATTCATATATACGCAGACGTAATAAATAAAAGGCAAATAAAATTGAGATCAGATGAGCAGGTAGAACACAATGTATAGTTGGTGCAGCAGAAACAGATTATGGAACATCGCTTCACTGAAAGTTACCTACCAGATGGAAGACTTTAGACAGTTTATGTATTCTGAATATGCCACTTGTTCAGAAGAATCTTTGCTAGCAGTGTTGCAAAGAATGTGTCTATTGTTTCTTATTCTGCCTGTGAAGCCAACTACCTTGCTTGCTGTATGGTTGATTCACTATCATGCAGTCCCAGTTTTATGCCAAAGAAAATCTATTTAAATCACTGGTATTATAGTGGTGTAAACCCCTAGTAACTGAGTGCTCAATCAAGCTGCATGAGTCCAATGTGTGGGACTTGGGGAGCAAAATTCCAAAAGGAACAGATGCAAGACACCTCCAAAACTGACCTCTGAAGTGTTTACGGGCACCACAAAACGCCTCTGTTTGAAAATCCTACATGTGCTCCCCCCTCCCAAAACGTGTGCCACACACTCTGGTTTATCTGAATCTTTGTCTCTAGCAGGGTCCTTTCCCAGCCCCTGTGTATCACGAGCCAGCCATGCCCTGCCTAGGGGCTTCTCTACTGCCTCTGCAACATTTTTGAAGAAGAAAAGGAAAACATGGAAAAAGCACAAACAATTGGAACTTCACATGACAGAGATGTGCAGCTTTTCCACCTTTCTCTGTCATCCAACCAATCAAACAGAAATTAAGTGGTCAAACATCAATTCAGTTGTAATCATGTAAGTCTTAAGATTTCTCAGAGGCACTGCTGCTGGAAAGCAAGCTAGCTGGCTACCCAGGAGCAGGCACACTCACTGGAGGCAGAGATCCTCCTTGTGTCACAGGAGGTTGTGGTTTTATGTGACCACCCACCAAAAGTAAATAAATAAGACCTAGTTATTGCTGGCTCAATGGCCAGGAAAAAATCCAGTGTAGCATACTGAAATCTCGTCAGGCTCCCATCTCCCATGCCTCTAGTGAGGCTGTTTAATAAGCCATAGTTGTTATATAACTGCGGTCACGTTGTGTGTTAAGTGTTCCCATTAGGAGCCCCTGTCTCGAACAGTGCTGCACTGTGCTGGACAACTCCCCTCTGAGGGAACCCTCAGCCTCCTGTCCTGAACTCACAAACCCCTGGCAGCAGTGGGGACTGCAGATGCAGCCAGGCTGCAGGTGCAAAGGATCTCAGCTTCGGCAGCCAGGGGAGAGTCAGGTACTATTTCATAGCTACAACAGCCACAGCATCAGCTGGTTTCCATGCTGCTGTACAGAAGTGATTTCAGAGCAATGACTGCTGCAGGCAGGGTTTCTCCTAGCAAGACTCAACTCTGGGACAGTAAATAAGTACAATGGTGTTGGCCAGTTAAGAGCTAATGCCGGTTAAACCAATACATGTTAAATTGACACTTGGACTGAGCCAAGTGTTTTGCTTTCTTCTTACCTCAATGAATTATCTATTTTGTTGAATGCAGAAGCTTGATTTAACTTGCTTTTCATTAGAAAAGCACATCAAAGCTAGAGGAAATGAAAAGCAGTATTCTCAGGCACAGATGACTGCACCACCCTCCTCGAGCCCGTCCCCTTCCTCCCTTTTATCTAATACCACAATAGTAAAGGCACTAATCGGCACTCTCTGATATAAGACACCTACATTTGAGTCCCTGAATGAATCTTAGCCTCAATTTTACTCCCTGGTTAAATTTTAATGTTTAAGTACTTTGCACAAAATGGAAGAGCTCCCAGAAGGAGAGATTTAGAAGATGCTCCTGCAGCCTGAGGCTTTCTGTATGCTGGGGAAGGGGGGAGGTCTTGTCTTAAAGCCCCTCAAGGATAAGAGGAGTGGAGATATAAAACTACCCTAACCTTGTCTCTTTTCTTGGGAAGATGATTCAACTACAGGATAGAAGGCCCTTTCCTCCTCCTTTAGGGTTCAAACTATACTTCACGCAATTCAAACAACAGGAAAATCTCTTCCACTTTTACCAAATAGCCTAGCAAGTAAAGTATTGAGCAAATCTGCTCATTATTAGAATCTTTATGTCATTTCTAGAGTTTATCAGAACAGCACCCAAGATCCCTTGAGGTCCCTCTGCATCTTCGGTATCGATGCAAACACTGTTACAACAGAGTAAACACAGGGCAAAGCCCCAGGGTCCCTTTCTGTTACTGATCTGACACAGACACGTGGTCAGCTTTAATAACTGCCCTTTTCATAATCCCAGGCTTTTCTGAGTCACTGCCTTCCTAGGGACAGGTTGGAGGAGAAATCTTACATGTGGGTTTTTTAATCACACAACCTGGTTTTGCCTCAGTTTGAAGCTCATGCCTAAACTCAAAAGCAAAACTCAAAGGAAGTGAAGCAGATATACACAAACCATACACAAACCCACCACATTCTTCATGGACCCAAGACAGTCTGACAGCAGCAGAGCTCCTGCCTCTCCTCACAGCACAGATCCACTTCTGCAGGAGACTCATTTAGGATGCTCTGTAACACCAGCAAACAAATGCCTCTTCCAGACATCAAAGGATCAGAAAGCACTTTGGAGACATACAGGTCTCTGCTTCCCTGGCTTTTGCATTTCTTGGAGTCTCTTTCTACAGGACAGAAATACTGGTGAACAGCTGCACCTTTAGGTACCTACCTGAACTAAACACAGAAGCAGCACAGGGAGGCACACAGACAGCACCACGTTCTCTCCTCTAACACAAGGAGGGTTGGGCAATGGGTGATGTCTCACACGGTACAGCTGTCTCTACACCTGAACTGGGCTCTCTTTGCATCCCCAAAACCAACAGGCAAGCCAGGCCAGGTCCATAGGGTCTCCAGTGACTGCAAAGAGACCAGCTCAAACATAAACGCGGATGCAGGTGACTAACAGCTGGTAGAGTAGCTGCTTCCCACCAGGGAATCTATTATCTTTATATCTGGACATAAAGTGGGATACTGGGATTTGCCATTCATAAAGGAAACAGCATGGCTGGGAGGCCTACAGACTAAATTTTAGGTGAAGCCAACTTTTAACACAGAACAAGGATTTACCCATCTTCCTCACTCACCACAGAACTATTACCTGAAAAGAGAACTGTAAAATCACAGAACAGGCATTTTTCTACTAGCCCAGAGGCAAAACTCTCTACATGACTTTTAAGAGATCTACTTTTGTCATATCATATATTTTAACATCACTTCTTTCTATGTACAGAGAAATTTTATCACAGTCTTCCAGCATTGCTACCCCTTATGCTGCAGCAATCGTGTTGAAAACCTCAGTTTATAGAAAAATCTCAAAACCAGTAAGTCTCCTTGTCAAGGAGACACCCTGGTAAGCCAGTACAGAAAGCAGAAAGACAACAAAATAGACTGAGAACTTTTCACTTATGCAACAAAAAAAGAAATCGAACAACCCTTCCCAGCAGGCGATGTTTACAGTGCTTACTGGAGCACTGGGGGAAAAAATTTAAAATAAACCCCCACAAGCTTGGTACTTTCATTTGTCTAAACTTCCCTCAATGATACTGCTCCAGGCTACAATCAATAAGAGAAAGAAGCAAACTTTAGAAAAAAAAAAAGAAACAAATGCAGTACAGAGAAGCACAGACCTTACTACGAGCATTTTCTTTCTATAATTCACAGAATTTACGATGAATCAAACTTAAACCTACTCTCTAACCTCAGCCTTGTGCAGCAAGGGCGACTCAAATCCTCTTGCTTTTAAAGGAGCAACACTGCACAATGCACTTGGGATAAACCTATTCCTCCCACTCAGGCTCCTCCATACGTGCTTCTATTTTGCTGTAGGAGCAGCTTTCCCTGCAGAAATGGAACTGATGTGGACAAGACTTCAACACCAACTTAGTGTCCCCCTAAACACAAGCTAAGTACTTCAGAATGGATTTAAGAAAGAAGTTATTGATGCCTTGATCCCAAATTACTGACTAAACAGAAGAGATGTCCATGCAGTTTTTACTCTCAGTACAGACCTCATACTACTAAGTTTCCCATGTGATATGTAAATGGATATTTTTACCCCTATTTTATAAGCAATACTGTTATACTTTAGTATGCTTACTTTAAAGATCCTGTTATGGTCGCTCATACAGAGCTGTCCAGGGCTGGGGGATGCTGAAGCAAGCTCAGTGGACCATCTCCTTATGCAGATGCAGCAAACTCAAATCTTTCAAATGTGGTAATTACAGAATATGTGAGGGAAGATCATGCCCAGGAAACAGCCACAACAAGCACAGCTACAGTGCAGAACAGACCAGTAAGAGTAACATGGAGCAAGAAATAAGCCATGACTCTCTGCCTAGTCCAAGACACTCTCCCTAGGGTGAAGGCACAGTTCCCACCTAATGACCCTTCTTAGTGCAGTCATTCAGTGGCCAACTCACTGCACATCCCTGAAGGGCATCCTGCTTGCTCCCCTTTCCACAGGCCAATCTCTCCACTTCTGCCTGCTCTGCTTTTAACTTTCTGAACTCTTTGACACCACTGAGGCTAACTAAATCATGATCTGACTGCTAATCTTCTTGTCTCTACTTAAATGGTAATGTGATGCTGCCATTATTCACTTCAGCTGTCCTGCTGCTGAGCCTTGAAGCCATCTCAGTTCACCATGAGCTGCTGTGCTTCCTGCCTTATTGTACAGCTACACAGTGATTTTCGCTCTCCTGGGGCTTGTCAAGGACATGATAGTTGCAGGGTGCTCACAGGTACTTTGTTTGATCTCCAGGGACATGCTCACTGAAGACCATGTCCAAATCAGCCACTCTGCAGTCACGTCCCTCACCCTCAAACCACAGGCATTGCTGAAGGTATTTGCTGTATGCTATAGGGAACAGAGCAAGAACACTGACAGAAATATCACTGGCTCTTTAACGACCTTTTCTTTTAGTTCTCCTATTTAAGGTGAATAAGGAACTTACCCCATTAACTGGAACAAGGAGAACAAACAAGCAGAATAACTGCCCTTGATGCAGAGAGGAACTATGAGGTTATGCACCAATGCAGCATTTAGCAAAGCCCCACTGAGGGCACTAATTCCTGCTTACTCCCATCAGCAAAGCAGCACCACAAACCCCTGGGGGAGGAACTTAGCACCACTGTAGGGTAGTTCAATTTGATCCAAATCCTGAGCTCTGAAGGACCAAAGTACAGGGCACAACACTGACTTCCAGCTGCAACTCCATTATTTAAGGCAGTCTGTCATGGCCTCATTTCTTGCAATTCACAGATTGGCCCTTATTATGGCAATACAATGCCCTGAGGCTGCAGCAAGCCAGACCCCACTTTGTCTTGGGCTGGGAAATCTAAAGGGACTCAACAAGACCCTAGTCACAAAAGCCACCTTAATCTAAACTATCCAAGTCAGTGGCAGGGATCTCAGAGGGGCTGCTTTTCAATGTTCTCTTAAAAAAGATGAAGGGCTTAGTGACCTTTCAGGGATTTGAGCCACTGGCTCCAAAGATTCTTGCAACTCATAGCGATGCTCTGGTTGGCAGGCAAGCCTCCACTTGAGGCTGCTGGTGCAGAACTGCTTATACATCCACTCCAGAAGTTAACTGTGCTGGGTGCCAGTGGCACTCTGTGGGTTATGGCATAAACACTGAAGCTCTTGGGGTTACTGTTCTCTGCACAAAGAATGGGGAATTTGCTAGCAGAGGATTCTGCGAGCTCAGATGGGAAACAGCCATTTGCTATTCAGCAACCTGCAATAAAGTACAAGGAAGGTACCTACTGTGGGATTTGGGCAGGAGACTTGCCCATTTGTTTACTCTCTTTTACTGCAGCTCAATGCTTCTGCCTGCTCTTAACACAGCAAGGCTGTCAGAGATGCCAGCAGCAGGCTCCCAGAACCATCCCTCTGGCACCTGAGAAGGACATCAGTTTGGCAAGGGAGAAAGCATCTCCAGCCCTCATCTGAACCACTCCCTTCTGTGCCTGTGCAACAGTTTTGCTGAGGATGTGACTGCAAACATGGGAACTGTAATACATCTCAGGAGCCTATTTCACCTAAATGTTCTTTAAACATTTGTTTATTGCAATTAAACATTTTAGCCTGGAATTTACACATTCCATTATTCTTATTTTCCCCCATTCAGGCTGCAGCTGTCATAATGGGAGGTTGATTTATGACTCACCCAACCAGCACTCAAATCCTTAACACACCAAACCCAGCATGCAAGTCAGAGCATAAACTGCTCCTAATTTACTTAGATTAACTCCACATTTAAAGTGCCACCGCAGAAACTGCAGTTTCTCTCCCCTGAAAAGAATGGGTTCCAGAATACTCGATAAGCCAAATACTGCAAACACATGCAGATAGGGAAGGGCACCAAAATCCTTCCTTTGGAAGTACAGTATTAATGAAAGCTTGTAATAACTCGGCACAAAAATGCATCAGTGGGCTCCATGCAGATTACTATGGTGACAGGCACTGGCACAGAACTCAGGGAGAAAGCAAAGATGAAAAGCTGAGGGAGAGAAATGTTAGGGGTTTTTTTTCCCAGCCAGGAGCTGCTAAGTTCTCCAGGGTGTTTGGAATTAAGAAGACGTGGCTGTCTTAAATTAAGTGCATCACTGTCGGCATAAGTTTAATAGCTCAACTCACTACAATGATTCATTGAATCCACCCAAACTGGGAAGTTCAGGAATGACAACACTTGCAGCTGTGGCAGGAGCTGCTGCCCTTGACAACCAGGGCTGTGTTTCCCCCAGCCAAATGCCTTGCCCAACTCTCCCCAGCAGTGACCACAGCAGACTGTAAGTCTTCAGCAGATGCTGCGCGTGGCTGGCTGTGACTGCACCTGCAGTGAGTCATGCACGGAGCGGGTCAAAGCATCCCGAGCCACATGCTGGGATCCTGGAGGACACTCCAACTGTGTCACTCGGGTGTGGAGGTGGGAAATCCTGCTGCGAAGTGCTAGCATTTTCAGATCCCACAGGAGTCACTGAGTGCAGCAAAGTACACGAGTGGAGGCAAGGAATATGCTTGCCAGCCTCACAAAATGTTTTCCATGGATTTTGTGGCTAAACTCAGCAAAGTTGTTTGGAGCTGAAGGACACGCTCTGCCTCGAGGAAGCTTAGAAGCAGGTGGCTAAGACAGACTGGGCAATGCCACCTGTAGCATCCCAAGCAACAGGCAGGGAGAGGGCAAATGAACTGCACAACCAAGGGAGGTGAAAGGCACAGGTGAGCATTTGCACTCATTTGGATGTCTCCTCAGGCTGACTGCACAAAGGTCAGGTCACAGCGGGCAAGAGTGGCTGCCCAAGCAGTAGCAAAGCCAGGCATCCAACCCCACCTTGCAAAGCTTCCACACACACCTTCAGTTTAGATACAGCCATTTGGCTTAACACACAGGCATGTCACCCAGCCTGTGAGTAGGATGGAGAGATGTAAACAGACTGACTGACTCTAAGATTTCCTTATGAGGTCTGTGACTCTGGGGGCACCAAACAGTTGATCCCAGCTCCTTTTTTAATGACGTAGAATGAAGGCCAAACCCAGCTCCAGTTCAACATGATTACAGGGTGATTGTCACCCTCCAATTACAGGCATTTATTTGGAGAAGAAAATGACTCTGGGACAATAGTGCTGCATGGCACACTCCTGTATTTACTCATCTCAAGTGTGAATCTCCACCCAGGGCTAATAACTGCAGAGAAACAAGTGGTGTTTCCAGGATGTGTTACATGAAATAACAGGCTGTGCTGGCAGAGATGGCCTCTGTGCTTGAAGGACATGCTTCCAAAAACGACATTTCCCTAACTCAGAGGGATGATGGGCTCAAGCCAATGACAGCACTCATCAAAGCAATCGCCTCCTGTCACTGTCAGTGAGTCACTAGAGCAGAATGGCACCTTGTAGGCAAAAAGAGCATCCAGAGAAGTGATTTCCTTTCCTGTGCCGGCGCCTGCAAGGAGGAATAGTAATTAGCTCTCCAGCATGGAGCACAGCTGCCTGCTGCACCCCTTCACTATGCCTGCTTCCCTCTTACAAAGAGGAGTCCCTCCAGGCAAGTCTTCCAGGCAAGCCTTATTTCTGACTTGTAGAGTAGGGGAAAAGGATGTGGTTGCACGGCACTGGCTTTTATGCAGACCCTCTCATATCCAGGGAATCACAGAATCATAGTAAGGGGTTGGGTTGGAATGGAGCTTAGAGATCAGCCAGACTCAACCCTCTGCCATGGGCAGGGACACCTCCCACCAGAGCAGGTTGCTCAAGGCTTTATCCAACCTGGCTTGGAACTGCCAGGGTTGGGCCAGCCACAGCCTCCCTGGGCAACCTGTGCCAGTGTTTCACCACCCTCACAGTAACATCAGCTTTACACAGATGTTAATACAAGTCTGAAGTAAGGCCAGAGAAGGGAGTCATATAAAGCATTGAACATTGGAGGTACAACACAGAACCACTGCTACATGTTTCCACCACCAGGCTATCCTTTTCCTAGGTGCCTACAGATGTTAGAACTTAGAGAAGACACCCTGCAGCTCACTCACTCTCCAAGATCTCCAGGTACAAGATTCAAGGGGAAAGAGGTCGAAAGTCCTGGATGAGTTTTCCTAGAAGGCAAACGCCAAACTAATGTACATGACACATGAGCTACCCACTCTGCACAAAAGCTGAGGACATCACCAGCACTGCAGGGCCAAAAGAGGAACCCAAAGAACACTGCAGGTGAAACAGTGGGATGGTAATTGGATGAGAACCAATGGCCTAACTGCCACTAGGTATTTTTGCACAAAATTGCTGACTACCTCTGGGTGAAACTGTCTATCTGAATATTTTGTGAAAAGGTTCAGAGTAAAAGTAAAGCTATACATAAACTCCATCTCACTGAGAGAAAAAAAGGGAGATCTGAAAAGAGTACAAGTTTTCTCCTTTTTTTTGACACATTTTGTTTGGAAATTTAATGAAAAAAATATGTTGAAGTAGTCAGAGATGAAATCCAAAGTCTAATTTTAAGTACAAAGAAATATTGCACTGGATCAGAATCCTCTTCTCCCCAGGATCTTCTTTTATTTGACCAGAGAACTAAAAAAATCAATTCTTCATACAATACACTCCCGGGTTTGTCTTTGCCTCCCCCAGGACATGGTTTGTGTTGCTCTGTTGATCCAGTGTGCTTTACTAGCAGACAAAATTTCAAAACATTTCCCTTTAAAGAGCAATTTTCTACACCTGTATTGACTTGAGCTCTGATGAGAAAACCAAAGCCAGGCAGGAACAGAAGGCATAAAGGAGAGATGTATGGCTGCTCCAGAATTTATGCAGGATGAGCTTTTTCAGGTAAAGGAATTAAAACCCCAAGAAGTTTAATGGAAAGGAAGCTGTAGCTACAGCTCCTAAGCTGTCATTTTCCAGCACAGTCAATGCCTTGGCTACTGAAGGTTAAAGCTTGCTCATAAGTATGGATAGCAGAGCATACAAGATGTATTATTTATTTTGAGGAACACCCTGCAATTATTCCTGACATATTGTGTAATTAGCCAAAATTACAGCATATTCACCAAGAGTGAAACAGAGGATAGCATAAATATTATGTGTGAGCCCACAGACACCGAGCACATCTCACTCTGGTACAGATGTGCCTCCATGCACCAGCCAAGTGTGTGCCCCTTCACGGGGGCTTCTCCCTGGCCCCACGGGCTGTGCCAGGTCCCATGCCAACACCCATAAAGGGAAACATCAGGAGTAAAATTCAGACTTTTCCAATGCCAGGAGCGAGAGCTCAAGAGCTGCACAAAGATTTGACAACCGGGCACACGCACCGTGCAGAGCTTTTGGGTTGAGGGATGATTGAGCCCAAAGCTCATCAGACAAGAAGGGGCCACAGTTACATTATCCCCAAGGGAGGTGGAAAGGCAGGCTCGGAGGATGCCTGGAGAAGCTGCTTGCTGGGGTTTGCTGCCTGAAGCTGTCAGGATGCAGATACTGAAACCCAGCTCTGCCCTCTTGCCATGCTTGCAGCACCTGTTGTCCTGCAGTTTCCAAGGGAAAGGGTTACCTACAGCACCACACATCACCCAGACACATCCTAAGGACATTTGATGGGTCAGAAATCCTGGGGAATCTTGTGGCAGTGTTTTGCTGTGTGCACAATTAGAAAGACTTTCTTTCTTGACATGCAACATAAAACTTCTTCACTGTTAGTTAAGCAGATTTCTTCCTGGTTTCCTACAAAGATTTGGTTTGGATACCAGGACATTCTTTCTACCTACAATTTTCTCTGTTGGAGAATATAAAAAACAGGTTTAAAAACATCCTTCTCGGGAATGCACATCTAGAGTCAGTGTAGAACCACTCAACACTGGGAATGCCTTAGCCTTGCTGCTAGGTGACCATGACTTGGTGGCATTATCACACTTCTGCACCCCAAGTTTTTGAAAGGCTCCACGATAGAATTCCCAGCTCCCCTCACCTTGAAGTGCCCCATGAAAGGCACCAGATCACTAATAGTCCTCACATGAGCAGAGCAGACACTATCCCTCCTGTTCACACCTGCCACAGGGCTGTGATTTATTCTATTCTCAGATGCTAAATTTCTCCACTTCCCCCATCAATCCAACAGGCCTGAAATACTGCAGAAACACCAAGAAGTCCCTCACACAAACAAAACACACTATGGAAACAACTACATCAATCTTCCACCCCACTCTGCACGCCTAGAAAAGTAAATTCATTAAAATAGAAAACGGACAGAACATACTATCAACAAGCACTGAGCAGAAATTAATCACTTCAGATGCTATCGGTCTCGGGGAAGGTACCTGGTCCTATCAGCACCAGCTCACAGCAATGCCCTGGGTAATCACTGGATGGCAACTCAGGCTAAAATTTGGGTCCCAGTGTCACTCTGCAAGCTTTTAATAATGCTAAGTGATAACGTCCTCTTTTGCTACACTATTCCTCATGCAATCCCTTAGTATTTTCCAAAGGGATGAGAGGCGTGAGACTTCTTTACTTAGCAAGTAATGAGCCTGCGACGTGGAAAAAATTCAAGCTTGAATCAGTTTTTTTGCTCACTGCACTAATGCAGCTTAAGTATTCCTGCAGCAGTTTGCAAGCATTTTTCGATCCAAAATTATGATGTTACTAAATTTCAACTAATCTTACACAACACCCAAATGCATAAAGAAAATATGCTGCTTGTGCCACTCCAGTCTGAAACAACATTACACTTCAAAGAGCAAGATCGTGCTAAAAATGGCCAAAACCCACCATGTGACTCGTTCTTTCCTTTCGTGTTGTGAAAATACACCTTTTTTTAATCTGCATAATGATTTTAATTTTCCATCTCAGCCAAAGGTTTCCTTCAGACTAATGAAAACATTCATGGTGTGAGAAAGCCATCATCCACCTCGTTCCATATAAAGCCTGGATGATGTTTTATTCTTCATCTATCACTACAAACACCTCATTTCTGATGTCAGGCAGCCCTGAGGACTCCAGCAAGATGGGCAGGTTCACCCATCACCCAACACCATCTCAGGAGAGAGCTGTTAACAGTGAGCTCCCTCTCCAGGGATGCATGTGCCAAGGATGACACAGTGCAGATGGAGTGAAAACAGAAAATATGCCTCTCCAACAGGTCTCAGAGCACAGCTCCTGCTCCTTGAGCCCTGCCCAAGAGGGCTCAGAGAGAAGGAGCTCTCAAACTTCACCTGGTGGTTTCTAATCATTCAGGAGCTGCTATGGGGCTCTAGCTCTAAATCCTAAAAAATATTTAATGGAAAGTAGAGCTGTGTTTTTGAAGAAACAGAAAGAAAAATAGAAGAATAAATGAGGAAGCAGAGAAGGTAGGAGTGGAATGGAACAGAATGGAATGAAACAAAAGCTGAAACAAATGTTCAGAAATGTTTCAGTAATGATGCTGTGTGCCAGCCAGCAGGCAGAGCCCACGTTGATGGGCATAACACCACACTCTAAAGAGCCAGCAGAGAACTGCTGCTCACACTGCACACTCTGCCAGCCCTTTTAGCCACTGCCACAGAAAATCCCCACAAGAGTGTGATGCTGATCACCAGAGAATGCCTGCACGAACGGCTGCAGATCGATACTGGAGGCAGCCAGCAATTCACACCAGCTCCTTACAGGAGCTGTGCCAGGGAAAGCACCAGCTCGGGAGCAAGTGGATGGTCCAAGCCCCACACCTGTGCCAGCATGTGATCCCTGCATCTCCTGCAGCCCGGCGGCTCCCACGTCCCCAGGGAGCATCCTTCAGCAACCCAACCCCACACTGGGCCCTGGAAGGCAAACCCAGTGTCTTTTTGCTAATTTCTTCTGCTTTTCAATTTTCTGGAGCATGTGGACTGGCTTTTTGCAGCCTGGTTTCACTTGCAGCAGTCCCATTTGCTTGACCTTTTGCAAACAGTTTTGCTTTGGGGAATGAATGAAATGTATTTATTTGGCAGCTCGGGCAATTTGGGTGGGATCTGCTAAGCAAAGAAACTGTCTGTGCAGCCAGCAAGGGGAGGGGACGGCCAACTATGCTATTCTGGATAAATATCAATTAACTGAGCATGTTCTATTAACCCCAAGACCTGGCTCTTTTCTTCCTTCACTTCAGTGTAAAACACTTAAATATTTCAAGAAAGAAACATTTTGGGTTTTTTGATCTTTATCATAACTGCAATCAGGTTTCAGTTGGGAAAGAGAAACAAGTAACAGAATTACATTGCCTCTCTGTGGATATTATGCCAGTTCGCAGCATGCAGCTGGCCACTGGATGTAACACATGCCCTTAACAGAGCTTGCTGCTGGATGGAAGGTGAGACAGGAGTGCCACAGGGAGCTAGATCTGCACAGAGTGCTCCATGGACGCTGCTGTGGGCTGCATCACCCTAGTGATATCTAGCCCTAGATCTTCATCCTCAAATATTGCCCTCCATCACCATAGTGGCTGTATCTAGCACTAGATCTTCATCCTCAAATACAGCCCCTGCCACTGGAGGCAACCAGCCATTTTCTGACATCTATCAATGAAGTCACTCCCTCCAAACATGAACAATTGCATGAAAAGGCTGTAGAAAGAAAGACAGGGAGTGCAGGCAGGCTGCAGCATAACTGCTCCCCTCCTTTCATCACAGCTGCCCACCTTCTGGCCAGGGAAGTGCCACAGGTCCCCAGCTGAGGGTTTCTCTTTGGGAACACGGTGCTACAAAGCACCATTTGAAATAAGAGTTCATCCTTGTGCTTGGTAGCACTGAAGGAGGAGAAGGCACTGATGCAAATCAGACTCTCAATTGGACAAAATTCCCCCTTCTTCCCACATAAAACTTCAGGTACCACACATGCACATGCTGACAAGGAGAGGAGCTGTTATTACTACCTCCCCCCTTGTCCTGATCCAAGTCAGTCTGCACAAGAGCTCAATACTCCTCCAAACTTAGACCTCTGCCTGCAGCAGCACAACCCCAAACAGCATCTGCTCAGTGGGAGACCAGGCACAGCAGTGCGGTCACCCCCAACAAACCCAAAGCCACAGAGCAGATGCAGAACAGAGCTGGGAAGACTCACTCTGTGACAACACCTCTTCCAGCCTTAATCTCCATCTCACAGTGCAGCCCACCGCATGGGGAAAGGGAAGAGCACAGAAACACCCAGAGGCACTGCATGGAGCCAGCCCTTCCCATCACGCCAGCAATCAGCCAGCAGCTCACCACTGAGCACCAGAAGGGCTCAGGCCACTATCCTGCCCCCAAGCTCGTGGCTTTGTCCATCACCTTTAGCCAGGGCATCCTGGAGTGAGCACAGGACAGCAGAGGTGTGTGACATGTGCCAGGTTGCATCCAGATTAATTTTCTCAGCAGCCTCATGAGCTCCATCAGGGTTTCAGAGAGCCCCAATTCAGTGCTTGGAATAAGCACAGTTATTTGTCTATGCTGCAGCGTGGGGGCTGGAAAAGCCAGAGTGAGTGGTCTGCCTGAACAGTGAATCCCACAGTCATGTTCTACAGCTCTCTAGAAAGCTGCCTTCTGCTTTACCATTTAAAAAATGTGCTGTAGCTTCTATTTTCAGACAACACTGTCAAGAAGCTGCAGCCCTACAGCCCTGCGACCATGCTGCACAAATTCAGTCTGCACATTGACTTCCTCCAAGCACAAACCCCCCCTTTAAAAGAATTGATTCCAGGAGTCCCTGCTAGCAGTGTCTCCTGGATGAGGGGCACAACGCGTGTCCATGGCTCTACTACAGCTCTTAATAGAGATGCAAAGTAAACCAGCCTCTGGAAAAGCCGAGTTATTTTGGGATTCTTCTATGTGTCAGAACAGGGCAAAGGTAAAACAATAGCTGTAGTAGTTCACTCCATGCTCAGAAAGGCTAATGCATTAATATGAAAAATATTGTGTTCGTTAGGGCGTAGAAATGAACCACGTAATGAACAGGAGAAGAGAGCATGAAGGTGTGTGCAGCCCAGGCATAGAGTACATGATTGTGACACAGGTCACTTCTCAAGAGATTTCCAAGATAACAGCATAAAAATAATGCAGCCATGGCAATGATGCTATGACAGCACATGGAGCATATGGAAATGTATGCATATTTAAAAGTCAGTTCTTTATTTAAAGGTTAGTTCTTTGGAGCTGCTTTCTCTGTCCTGTTCTCTTCTGTGCTCTTGGTCACCTCCTGCCAAGCCATAGACCTTGCAAATATGAAAGGGATGCCAATCCCTTAGATGTTTTGCTTGATAAAAGTCTTGCTTTGATTTTAATAACAGATCACATCTTGGTTTCAACTGTGCAGGAGTAGGAAAACCCCAGAAATAATGTGCACATAACTGTTCAGAGAGACAGATCAAATGGAGCAAATGCCAAAGGGATGAAACAAATACCTACTTGACCACTGTGCTATCTCCAAGTTCATGGTATGTCCATCTGAGGATGGGAAACAAAGAGAGCAGAAAAGCCCAAGTGCATTTGCTCCTTGCCATAGTGAGACTCATGATTGTGTTTGCCTCTTCAGCTCCCATGGCAGCTCTGCTCTCCACATTGCCCAAGTCAAGCTGATGATTTCTTCTGGTAACCGATATCTTATCTGTTAAAATGTGTAGTATCTGGTCTACTGAAGTTATTATAAATTCATATAGAATTGAGCAAAGCAAGGAAGGAAGGAAGAAAACCTTGTCTTCATTTCGGTATTTTCCAGAACTCATGGGTTTATATTTCAAAGCAACATTTCATTTAGAAGTATATCCAAAAGTTAAAGAAAAATACACATATAAAAATCCTCCAAATGAAATTGCACCATTTTCTCCCCAGAACCCCAGTTTTATCAATCAATGATAAACTGATTTATATGGATCTTTTATGGGGAGAGAAAATAATCACTCATGAACCTGTTTTTGCCCTGACTCTTTTATCTGGCTGGTGATAGAGGAATCAATCATTTGTATTGCTCTAATGATGAACCTCCTCTTCTGGCTAAAGATATCCACTGATCCCATAAGCACAGCTACCCCTGAGGCCATGGGGACAGATGATACCCATCCCTTGCAGAGTCTGGATGACTTCCATGGATTTTCTTGGCATCAACCATACCCAGTCCAGAACTAGTACAAAGTGGCTTACTGACTGACAGGCTCACCCAAAAGCTGTATTGTGAAGCAGGCTAGCAGCTGAGTTTTCCATGCTCTGGAGAAAGCCAGGAACCTGCAGCTCTTCCCCAGATTTAGAGACTGAGAGCTCCGGGGTTGCTATCTGACCCCCCCTAGTAACCGAGCACAGCCATGCACCGTGACAGTCACCACATCTGCAAGTCACGAACGTGTGTGATACCACCCCCAGGGATCAATTTGATAAAATGAAACCCATCTGCCGAGCTGCCATGAGCAGGAGGGAGCCTCTTCCTCCCTCCCGATTATTCTGGCATTCATTAGCACCTGCGGGTACAAAAGGAGTTTACAGCACCAACGCCAGACCTTAGCGACAACACACTGCCCCAAACAAGGAGGACATGCCCTCAAGGCTGTGTCCTTCCCCTTGGTGTTATCCAGGCTCATGTTTGGCCATCCACTTGGCATCCACGCCCTCAGCTAGCACTTCTAAGAGCTCTTGCTGGCCAGGCGATGCTGGGATTTCCAGCCATTTCCATTCCAGTCATCCCCTTCTTAGAGACAGGACACAGCACAAAATTCTGCAGAAGAGCAGACAGAAGAATGTGATGGACTCTCACCTCAGCTAGGCACACATCCAGATGTGCATGGACATGCCACAGAAAAGTGTTGGGATGCAGCGGGAATCCTGCTGCAGGGAGCAGCTGAGACAATGTAGCCAGCATTAGGACACTAGCAACAGAGGGGCCAAATTCCACAGGTTAGGTAGGTATTACAGCTGTTCTGAGATGCACCATTCCACAAAAGCAGGCAGGGACTACGACAAATTTAACAGGGAGCTAAAAAGGTGGTTTTTACCCTGAGCTTCAATTATCATTTTCACCCTCCATGAAATCAGAAAGGACTTCAATATTTAACTCAGGGAATTTAACAGCTTCCAGAGATGACAGACTTCTCAAATGTTTTAAATGAATATCCAAATGAACAAAGTCCTTCTATGTCCTTCAACTAAAGTTGCAAAAATATCTACATCCGTATATTTTAAGTTCCAAATCGCTATTTATTATTCAAAATGAGAAATACAGCAAAGGGAAAACATGGTTTAAGTTATTGCTTTTTTTTCTACATGCAAGTCATTTCCTTCACTTTGGAAGAAGCCTTTAGAGCTCCTTAAGGAAAAGCATCCTCTCCCCGGAGGAGCACAAAATATGTATCAGACAGGAGAACTAAAAAAGGAATAAAAATAACACAATATTTTTCTTTTTCCTGGGGTAAAAAAGAACCCTCTTTTCTGTTTGAGACTGAGCTCCACTTTCTGAGCTGGAAACTCATCTGCAGAAGCAACATCTGAAGGGGCAGAGATGATGCTACACAGTGCCTGGTATCACCTGACCCAAAGCTGTCTCAATTCCA